>NC_141078.1:25063900-25183900 GCF_041138505.1 Cibotium barometz | reverse complement strand
TTGCTTGTGTATCACGCTTTAATTAGCCCTCTATATTTTTAATTAGTCTTCTATTCTTTTCAACATTCTATGTGCTGATGTGTCACGTACTGACGTTCTGTTTTTTTAACATGCTGTGGTGAAGTGTCCTCAGTTCATTTGCTTTCATTTGAGTAAAATTCCCAGAGTGCTGATGTGTAAAGATCCTCGGTGATTATGAGGTCAATTCTTTAAAAATAAAGCTTCCCCATTCAATGGCTGAGACTCAGCCTCCCATGACCCAAAACCATATTGGGCAGGGAGAACCCATGAAATATGACGAGGAGTGGGGTTTGCTGCAAAATTGCTTTATTGAATTGAAGTACAAGCACAACATATGGGAATTTGAATAAAATGTGAACTAAGGAAGTACTCACACACCCTGTAGGAAAGTCTTTTTGCTTTCTAAAATTACAACTTCGAAGTGGAGAGCACATGATGGATTTACAAGTTGCTCACAAACCTTCTTCTGATGCATTATCTTTGTACATGGTTGACTGGTTTGCCTTACTTAATGGCAAGACACATGGCATTGAGGTGTAAGAGACCCCCTGCCTAACCCTCTGCATAGCCAAACCATGAAAAAGAGCATGCCTCCTCTCATTTTCAACTTAACTGTCCTAGAAAAAAGAAGCAACCAACCATTGTGTCATCTCCTCTACTCATATTTCTATGTGCACCTTGGTGCACTATTCTTGTTCTTATGGGCGTAGTGCACCTTGGTCACCCAATTTCATGTCGTAGCACTTCTTAGTCATGCCATGGCAAAGAAGAGAGAAATCTTGCATACCACATGTGATGTTAGTCTTGGATGCATCTTAAAGGATCCTAATCATTCAGTATCATTATACAATATTTGACATGTTAAATAACCTCAGGGTTATTGATGAGAGCATATAACATTCATGCTTTAAAGCATAGATCTTATGCTTACCATGCTTGAGCATTGATACATATATATCACAGTTGCTAGAAACGGGAATGTGGAAATGGGAATGACCCGACCCAAATATGGGGGGAAGTGGAATGGGGGGAACAACAAAAAATAGGGATTTAAAAATTCACCCATCAAAAACTGAGCATTTTTTTGAGTGACTTTATGTATATGTAAACATTATATACGTTCCACGTTTACATTTTGGTAAAAACATGATCAACTTTTTGATGGGCATTGATGAGAGCATATAACACTCATGCGTGTGCATGGTTTAAAGCTTAGATACCGTGCTTGGAAAAGAATGGATACGTAGATTCCACATCATTACATTCTGGCAAACATAAGAATACCTTAGTTTACACATTATATATGTTATCAAAAGGTCAATTCTTGGACATTGATGAAATCAGACAGCGCATGCTTGCTTGGGCATTGAGTCAAATATAAGAGCCATACTTGCTTGGGATTTGATGTAAACATTAGCATTGCTCTTTTATCAAGTTGTTTTCCTTTTCTTTTCTCCTTTGATCCATGCCTAAGGGCATTCTCATGAATCACATCGTCTTCAGTTTCAGTTTTGTTTTTCTAATCTTCTATTGTACGGCATTTCTGACCACCTTGATTTTGCAGGTATGCTCTGTTTGTGCAGCAAAAATACCAAAGGACATGGTGGGGCACATGACACTCCAGCATGGCCATTTGTTTAAGATATCCTACCTTGATTCTAGCTTTTGTACTTGTGTTTGGCAACGCCTTCTCCCCTTTTTGTGTGCAGTAGGTTTGAAGCTTGAATAATTTTTTTTTTCACGCACCCGTGCACGCAGGCAAGTGTGGTGTGCACGTCCGCGTGCACACACACACACACACACACACACACACACACACACACACACACACATGCACACACGCATGCACACCAGCACGCGTGCACGCACATGCACTGCATGCACACTTTTTTTAAATATGTTTATGTACATATTTATAAATATGTTTATGTACATCTTTATAAATGTGTATGTATCAGCATGGCTCCTTGACAAGGGGGGCTTCACATACAGCGTAGACGCAGGTTTAGGAGGGCTGGAGTGCCCCCTGGTTCTGTCATTTCTCTGCTAGGCAAGGAATACAGGGAGGCGGATTTGCAGGCTGTCCTTGGCAGTGGTGCCTTTCAAGGCAGTGGCAGCTCGGTAAACAACACAGTGGACTCCCTTCTTACGGCAATTGCATATAGCTTCCCTATGATTGAATCTAAAGATGTGCCGAAGGAAAACCAGTACGTTGATGAGAACCTGCCAAAGTCGTCATCATCATCAATAAAACTTAGCAAACCAAGGTAAGAGCTTTGCTAGTGATCTTGCATTGAGTTTCAACATAATTTTGGTTTAGATGGGAAAGTTGAAATAGCCTTCAAATGCAGTCTGGAAGGCTTTCAAGTTTCTGTGTAGTGGTGATGCGTGTTTGGGTGTCTGGATATCAGCCTTTCTATTTTGCTCTCAGAAGTTTTACTTTGATTGTGTTGCTATATTATCGGAGATGATTTTGGCATCTAGGTATGGTTGAATCTTAATAGTATGATATGTGCACGCCTTTAGAGATGATGATAGCCATGTTGGGGCTGTAATGATACAGGAGATGATTGGTATCAGTTTCTTTGATATGTTTGCAATACAGTGTGTGAAAACAGCATTTTACCCAGCCCTAAATAGGGGATTTTTTTCTGGGTTTTTTGGTTTTATTTAGGGATTTCATGTCTTTGCTGCTGGCCAACAGCCTTTAGGCTGACCGACCAGCAGTCCCCCACTGTATATATAGCCTTGCCTCATTATTCACCATGGTGTACCATATCATTGCACACATCCGGTACCATCTGTTGCTACTGCTGCTTCTGCCGGGCTCTACACCACATAGCTTCATCATCTTCGCCTGACAGGACAGCACCTCAGCGTTTTCTCATCTGGCCACATCACGGGACAGCAGTCCACTCTCTGCTACAGGCCACACTGTGGGACAGCAGCCCTCTCTGCTACATTCAGCATTTTACATCAGCATTCACATCAGCGCTCACATCAGTACATTCAGTGCTTACATCAGCGTTTTACTTCAGCATTCATCAACGTTTTACATCAGCATTCATCCGTGCTTACATTAGCACAACATCAGTGTGTTACATCAGCATTCATCAGCGCTTACATCCGCACATCATCAGCGTTCTACATCAGCATACATCAGCGCTTACATCAGCACATCATCAGTGTTTACATCAGCGCTTACATCAGCATATCAGTGTTTTATCCCAGCCCATGGGACAGCAGCCCCCTCTGCTACATAGAGCACTTCAGTGTTTTTCTTCAGCTCTCACCATCGGGACAGCAGCCCACTCTGTGCGACAGATATCACACCATCGGGATGGCAGCCCACTCTCTGCTTATCTTCACCATCAACGTCACATCAGATATGCCACACCCGTGTCACCAGAGCTTGCACCACTCGGGACGGCAGCCCTCCCTGCTCCTCACCACCCTTCAGGTCTTGCAACACCCTTGTCATCAGAGCTTGCACTACCACCACCACCGCTTGGGATGGCAACCCTTTCTGCTCTTCATCTACCACCTCAGGTACATCAGCACCCTTGTTACTAGAGCTTGCATCACCTCATCTTCCGCTGCCACTACCACCTCGGAGTGCCTCTGCATCCACTGACGCGACCTTCGACACCGACCACCTTTCGGAGTGCTTTTTCTCACATCGACGCGAGCCTTTGTCACCAACCATGCTTTAGCTTCGACATCATCACTGCTTTTGCACAGGTCTTTCTACTTAGAGTCACCTCATATCAGAGGGCTCTTGTACATATGTTCATTCACCATTATATATAGACTCACTCACATATTTCATGCTGTGTGGTTTTGCTATGATCTCTCGTACATCTGGTCCTTTCGTCCTTTTGCCCTCACATGGTATCAGAGCTATCGTGAGCAAAGGGATTGAAGACCTCAAGAGCACACAGCATGCATCGTCTACCCGCACTCCCTGAGGACTAGTTTCTCTCACTAGAAGTTGATTCACCAAACTCTGATCTGCACCACATAGGGAATGGGACTTCTTACTCAGTGGAGGGCCCCTTTCAAGATCTTACTTTGGGAGACGATCAACCCATGTACATCCACTCATCTTCACCACCTTAGCCATCACGATCGCCCTCTCTGACTTTATCAGATTTTGTTTTCAGAGGGGGATACATTATTTCTGCTAGTGTGTCAGTGTGGGACCCTGGCATCCACCATCTTCTCTCATGGTCACCTTTTTGGTCTGAGAGGGGATGTGTGAAAACATCATTTTACCTAGCCCTAAAAAGGGGATTTTTGGTTTTATTTAAGGATTTTATGTCTTTGCTTCTGGCCGACAGCCTTTAGGCTGACTGAGCAGCAGTCCCCCACTGTGTATATAGCCTTGCCTCATTATTCACTATGGTGTACCACATCATCGCACATATCCGGTACCATCTCCTGCTGCTGCTGCTGCTGCTTCTGCCAGGCTCTACACCACATAGCTTCATCATCTTCACCTGACAGGACAACACCTCAGCGTTTTCTCATCTGGCCACATCATGGGACAACAGCCCACTCTCTGCTACAGGCCACACTATGGGACAGCAGCCCTCTCTGCTGCATTCAGCGTTTTACATTAGCATGCACATCAGGGCTCACAGTGCTTACATCAGCATTCATCAGCGCTTACATCAGCATTCATCAGCGCTTACATCAGCATTTTACATCAACATTCATCAGCGTTCTACATCAGCGCTTACGTCAGCACATCATCAGTGTTTACATCAGCATATCAGTGTTTTATCACAGCACATGGGACAGCAGCCCCCTCTGCTACATAGAGCACTTCAGCGTTTTTCTTCAGCTCTCACCATCGGGATAGCAGCCCACTCTCTTCTACATCACACCATCGAGACGGCAGCCGACTCTCTGCTTATCTTCACCATCGACGTCACTTTAGGTACACAGCACTTGTGTCACCAGAGCTTGCACCACTCAAGACGGTAGCCCTCTCTGCTCCTTACCACCTCAGGTACGCAGCACCCGTGTCACCAGAGCTTGCACCACTCGGGACAACAGCCCTCCTTGCTCCTCACCACCCTTCAGGTCTTGGAGCACCCTTGTCATGAGAGCTTGCACCACTCGAGACGGCAACCCTCTCTGCTCTTCATCTATCACCCCAAGTACAGCAGCACCCTTGTCACCAGAGCTTGCATCACCTCATCTTCCGCTGCCACTACCACCTCGGAGTGCCTCTGCATCCACCAACGCGAGCCTTCGACACCGACCACCTCTCGGAGTGCTTTGCCTCACATCGACGTGAGCCTGTTAGAAGTCATCTCCTGTCTTAGTAGTCAGACACCAGGGCCTCTGTTGTGGGTGTGCCCGCCCTGTATAGGTGTTTTATCATTTTTCCTCACTCCCCGTATTTTTTCCATTTTTTTCCATTTTTCCATGGTGTGGATGGATGCCACACATGGTGCTGGCCGATTGCACCTCATGTGCTCCTGGTGGCTAGCCGACTGCCTATGGTGCAGTCGTGGAGGTGCTGATGCTGGCCGACCTACTTTCTTCAGTCGTGGAGACATTTGCTGTTGGCTGACTGCTTTATGCAGTCGTGGAGAGCCCTCATGCGCTGGCTGACTGCATCCATGGGGCATATAAATAGGCCCCATGCTCCTCACCATATCATCATTCAGTTTTGTACGAGATCTTGTGTATAGAGAAGAGTTTACACGCCTATCTCTCAGTGTCTCTTGTGCTGTCTATTTTCTGCATTCTACTTGCTCTTGTGGACCCAAGTTTGGTTATCATTTCCGCTGCATATTTTGACATGGTATCAGAGCCCTAGGCTCTTGATAGATCTTGGGAGTTTTTTGAGCAAGAGGGGGATAGTTAGGTTGCTGATTGGTGGACTGTTTTGGACTGTTCGGGAAGAGAAGTTGCAAGAGGAAGGCGGGCTAAGGTGCTGGACAGCCACTTGCAGGTGTAAAGTTTTTTTTTCCCACCCACCCACCCTTTTTAGTTACATCCCCGCGATGGCAGATTTGTTAGAGATGGATGAGAAGCACGTGAAGATCCCGACTCTCCCCACGTTCCCAGTGGACCGTCAGTTGGACGGGAACAATTACGGCATCTGGAAGGTTATGATGGAGTCTGTGCTGGAGTCATATGACCTTGCTGATTTCATCGTCAGCGGGGTTCCATGGCCGAAAGCAGAGGAAGGGGAGTTACTATCGATGAAGAAGGACCGAGAGGCACAGGCACACATGTGGGATCGTGTCAACGCCAAGGTCCGGTCATTTATTTTCCTCAACTGCACACCACAAGTGATCAATCATATAAAGCACATGACGCTGGCCAGAGGCATATGGCAGCACTTCGCTTCTCTTTATAACAGGGTATCACCCATGAAGAGGATCTCCTTGGAAGTGCAGATGCGGGTTATGAACCCTGCAAAGTCCTTGACGATGCGGGAACACATTAACAAGCTGCAGGCCCTTCAGCAGGAAGTCCTCCAGGCTGGGAAGGAGATATCATCTGAAGACATGGCCATCACTTTGCTGTCCCACTTGCCTGCTCAGTATTCTGCTTTCTACTCCTCGTTGATTACGAGTGGCAGGCTCAGCACCATTACCTGGGAGGAGCTTGTGCCAATGGTCTTGGACCAGGAGGAACGTTTCACGAACCCTCCTCACAGTGGCGGTTCGGAGGCCTTAACTGGCCAACGGTCAAAAGGCCGGAATAACAACAAGGGCAAAGGGAGGGCTTCCCCGGAGAAGTCTTTTGAGAAGAAGCCTGACTCAGAACGAGAGAAGCTGAAGGCCGAAAGATCCTGCAATGATTGTGGCGAGAAAGGCCACTATTGGAGGAAGTGTCCTAAGCGGACTAGAAGAGTGCTGATTCCTCAGCCTCAGCTGCAAAGACTCCTGCATATGTGCACTTAGAGATGATGGACTCCGACGCTTCATCGTCTTCAAGTGAGGACGCAGTTGGCTTCACCGCGAAGGATACCTGGGAATGGATTCTTGACAGTGGTGCTTCCAGGCACATGACTCCGTCCCGTGACTTCTTTTTGGATTTGAAATGGCCGTCAGGTCTTATCTTTATTGGAATTCCACTATTCCGATACACAGTGAGGGCCAAATGGAGATTATTCCCGACGGCAAGGGGGACAAGCATGCTTCCCGTGTTCTTTATGTCCTTGCTCTGTGTTTTATCTTCTGTCAGTGCATGAAGTATGCAAGATTGGCTTTCGAGTGGAATTTGAGGAGTATTCAGTTGCTCTACGGGACCGTGAGACTGGCCAGGTTGTTTGGGAAGGCGGTGTGGAGAATGGTATCTACAAGCTCTCTGCACTCTCCTCGTTGACAGGTTCTCAGGTGGGAGATTTGTGGCACTTTCGTTTTGGCCTCTTAAATGTGGATGCATTGCGGCGAGCTTTCCGAGACCAGATGGTGGTTGGCTTGCCAGATGCAGTAGGCAAGGGCGTTGCAGTTCTTGCATACGTGGTAAGCAGCACAGGGAATCCTTTCCGAAGCAGGCTTCCAGGCGGACTTCGAAACCATTGGAGTTGATTCACACTGACTTGTGTGGACCTCAGCAGACACCATCTTTGGGGGGATCCCTCTACTTTATGCTGCTTGTTGATGATTGTACCAGATTCACGTGGGTCTACTTTCTTTCCCAGAAGGACCAAGCTTTTGCACGGTTCAAGGATTGGCACGTGATGGTGGAGAAAGAGTCTGGATTTCAGGTAAAGACTCTCAGGGCTGACAAAGGAGGTGAATTCTCTCGACTGTATTTCTTAGATTTTGTGCAGATCATGGCATCAAGAGGGAACTGGCCAATACAGGATCGCCTTCGGAGAATGGAGTTGTAGAACGCAAGAACAGGACTGTGGTGGAGATGGCGAGGACCATGCTGGAGCATCGTGATCTTCCTCGTCCACTTTGGGGAGAGGCTGTGGCAACGGCTGTCCATACCCTCAACCGATCTCCGATGACTTCAGTACCTAATATGACTCCATTTGAGGCATACTTTGGCAGGAAACCTGATGTCTCGCACTTCCGTGTTTTTGGGAGTGATGCGTATGTACATATTTCGAAGAAGCAGAGGGGAAGCTTGACTCCAAGTCTCGCAAGCTTGTATTTGTGGGGTATAATTCTCTTTCCAAGGGATATAGATTGTATGATCCAGACAGGAACGAGATTGTTGTCAGCCGGGATGTGGTCTTTGACGAGCATGTTCTAGTATCCACTGTTGAGGAGCCGCCACTTCTTGGAGATCCAGAGGAGTCTGATGATGATTTCCAGACCATTATTCCAGTTGATCAACCTCAGTCAGTACAGGAGGTTGAGCCCGCAGCTGGAGTAGAGTCCCCGCGACCACAAGAGGCTCCACGATCTGTTCGAGTATCTAGGTGGTTGTTAGACACCCTTCGGGAGTCAGGTGTCACGGAGTTACCCTACGAGTGGACCACAGAGGACGGCCCTCGAAGATCACACAGAGTCCGAGATAAAAGCAATACAACGGAGCTTCTTCAGGTAAACTATGCTCTGATGTCTCGTATTATGCGGGACAAGGAGCCCACTTCCGTCAAGGAAGCCCTCTCATAGGATACTTGGAGGAAAGCCATGCAGGTGGAACTTGATGCCATCGAGAAGAACAACACATGGGAGTTGGTACCGAGGCCGTCGAAACGGTCAGTCATTGGTGTCAAGTGGGTCTTTAAGACCAAATCTGCGTCTGATGGGTCGGTGGACAAACACAAAGCCAGACTTGTGGCTAAAGGTTATGCTCAGCGGCGGCCAGGCATCGACTACGAGGATACCTTTGCACCGACAGCACGGATGTCCACGATTCGGACCGTTCTTGCCCTTGCTTCTTCTCAGAGGTGGCCCGTGTATCAAATGGATGTAAAATCTGCGTTCCTTAATGGTGAATGTTGAGCAGCCTCCAGGCTTTGTTGTTCCAGGATCAGAAGGGATGGTTTACAGGTTACGTAAGGCCTTGTATGGTCTTAAGCAGGCTCCCAGGGCTTGGAATCAGAAGATTGATTCGTTCTTTATTCGGACTGGATTTCAGAGATCGGTTGTTGCAGATCCAAACATGTATCTCTTTCGGGAACGCGGCATGGTCACGATTATCATCCTTTATGTGGATGATCTCATTCTCACCGGCGGTCATGTGGAGCACATTGGAGTGACGAAGGCTGCCTTGTCAAAGGAGTTTGAGATGACCGAGTCACCGACTTAGGCTTACTCCACTTCTTTTTGGGATTGGAGATCTGGCAGACCCAGAAGGGGTTTTTTTTCTCTCAGCAGCGGTATGTTCATGAGCTGCTTGAGGCCTTTGGGATGGAGAACTGCAAGCCTATTACTTCGCCGATGGACCCAAGAACAAAGTTAACCGTTACTGATCCTTGTGAGCCAGTTGATGTCTCGCAGTACCGGAAGTTGGTTGGTTCATTGATCTAGTTCCTGAACACCAGATTGGACTTGAGCTTCTCCGTGGGGCTGTTGAGCTCTTTTATGCAGACACCATTGAAGTCTCATTGGGACGCAGGATTGCGGATCTTGCGGTATCTGCAGAATACGAAGGATCTAGGACTCTTTTACACAGGAGGGGATGGAGTCAGACTCCAAGGATGGAGTGACTCAGATTGGGGAGGAGATCCAGACACGAGGAGATCTACTTCAGGATACAGTTTTACCCTCGGCTCAAGAGCAGTTTCTTGGAGCAGCAAGAGGCAGCCAACTATTGCCCTCTCTTCGACAGAGGCAGAGTACCGGGCTGCTTGTGGTGCTGCTTGCGAGGTTGTGTGGTTGCGGAGGCTGCTAGGCGAGATTGGGTTTCCACAGAAGGAGCCCACAGTCATCCAGTGCGATAACCAGAGTTGTATAGCTATTGCTCAGAACCGGTCTTCCATGCCCGGACCAAGCACATAGAGATACAGTATCACTTTGTACGTGAGAAGATCTTGGCTGGTGACATCTTGCTACTTTATTGTTCGACGGAGGACAATGCGGCGGACCTCTTCTCAAAGTCTCTACCTCAGGCTACGCTCAGGCGGCACTCCAGCTCCCTTGGGTTGATTGCACAGCCAGGAGCTGAGAGGGGGTGTTAGAAGTCATCTCCTGTCTTAGTCAGACACCAAGGCCTCTGTTGTGGGTGTGCCCGCCCTGTATAGGTGTTTTTATCATTTTTCCTCACTCCTCGTATTTTTTCCCATTTTTTCCCCATTTTTCCATGGTGTGGATGGATGCCACATGTTGGCAGGAGCCCATGGTGCTGGCTGACTGCACCTCATGTGCTCCTAGTGGCTGGCCGACTGCCTGTGGTGCAGTTGTGGAGGTGCTGATGCTGTGCTACCATCAGTGTTTTACTTCAGCATTCATCATTGTTTTACATCAGCATTCATCAGCGTTTTACATCAGCATTCATCAGCGCTTACATCAGCACATCATCAGTGTTTACATCAGCGCTTACATTAGCATATCGGCATTTTATCACAGCTCATGGGACAGCAGCCCCCTTTGCTACATAGAGCACTTCAGTGTTTTTCTTCAGCTCTCACCATCGGGACAGCAGCCCACTCTCTGCTACATCACACCATCGGGACGGCAGCCCACTCTTTGCTTATCTTCACCATTGACCACACACCAGGTACGCAGCACCTGTGTCACTAGAGCTTGCACCACTCGACGGGAGGGCAGCCCTCTCTGCTCCTTACCACTTCAGGTACGCAACACCCGTGTCACCAGAGCTTGCACTGCACGAGACAGCAGCCCTCTTTGCTCCTTACCACTTCAGGTACGCAGCACCCGTGTCATTAGAGCTTGCACCACTTGGGACGGCAGCCCTGTTTGCTCCTTACCACCCTTCAGGTCTTGCAGCACCCTTGGCATCAGAGCTTGCACCACCACCACCACCACTCGGGACGGCAGACCTCTCTGCTCTTCATCTACCACCTCAGGTACAACAGCACCCTTGTCACCAGAGCCTGCATCACCTCATCTTCCGCTGACACTACCACCTCGGAGTGCCTCTGCATCCACCGACGTGAGCCTTCGACACCGACCACCTCTCAGAGTGCTTTGCCTCACATCGACGCGAGCCTTCGCCACCGACCTTGCTTCAGCTTCGACATCATCTTTGCTTCGGCACTGGTTTTTCTGCTCAGAGTCACCTTATATTAGAAGGCTCGTGTACATATGTTCATTCACCATTATATATAGACTCACTCACATATTTCATGCTGTGTGGTTTTGCTCTGATCTCTCGTACATCTGGGCCTTTCGTCGTTTTGCCCTCACATACAATTCATCAAGCAAGTAAGGATACAAACTACTTGATGAGCAGGGGGACTGGCTAATGAGTTGAGAACATTTCAACTTAAAGGTTTCACAAAAAAATTCATATCTCACTTCTTCAAGCACATACTGATCCCATGTTGCATGTGGTGACAAAGGTTTGACCCATGGATGTGGATATATGTGGAAAAGCAGAACATGGCTCTTAGGATTCGTGTCCTTTGACGCAATTTGTGGTTGTAGGTTGCTGCTGTATGAGGTGCCCAGCACAGACCCATACCACAGTGAGAGGTCTGTGAGCTGTTCTCAAGGAACTGTTCTTCTAGATAAAGATAGGGCAGCTGGTTTGGAGAGTAGATTATAAGAAAAAGCAATAAACTTAATCCATTACTTAATGTAATTTTTCTCTCCAAACTCTATAGCATAGTTGCATGTGACGGAAACATAAACAGCCAGCACCTTGCAAATGGAAATGGCCCAAAACTGGAAAACACCTATGCCTGCGGAGATCATGAGAGAAAATCCAGCCCCTCCCATATTGCTCTATCTTGCTGCATATCTCGGAGTCTTGGATGAGGTTGTCAAGGATCCGGGCACTCAAGTTTTTGTCCTGCCTCCAAGGATCCTCCAGGGACAAAATAATTGGAGCATGATTGGACAAAGTAGTGCTTGCCAAAATACCAATTATGCCCCCACAACCGCAAGCCCGCTCATCCACATAGAATCTATCAAGTCTAGAAAGATTGGGGCTGGTGCTTCTCCTGTCAGATCTAGAGAAGCACATACTCCCGGTGTTGCGTCCAAACTTTGGTAAATGCCAAGGGTTTTGTCCCCAAAGAGCCAGGATCATCTCCTCCCAAGCAGAGTACTCTGAGCCAGAAACTGTAGCCATGCCTCCTCCAAGTCTATTCTCTGCTGACTCTATCATGTTAAAGTCCCCACCCATACACCAAAATTGGGTGTCCCAGAGTTTTGATGGTTCTCCTCTGAGTTTGATCTAGCACCAATCTTTGGAGAGTCTTCTCCCACCCTCTGGCCACCTCTCCATCAGGCCCATGCCTCTTGCCCTGAAACTCTGGATCCAATACAAATGCTGCTGGCTGCAAATGTGAGTGGTAACTATCCCACTATGACTGGCATAGCTCCCTCAAGTCCTCAAACCTATGAGTAGCATTTGACTCAATCTTCCTAATGTGCTCCACCATCTTATCTAGTCCCTTATATACCATGCCAATGCAAGGGTCATCACAATCAACAAGTCTCATCATGCGAATGATAGGAGAGACAATAGCAAGCACATGATGAACTTGTTCCGAGAACCTCTCATCGAGCAAAGTCTGAGAGAAGTCTCAGAGCAACTTGTACTTGCAATAGAGTGAGACTGTGGCCAATGCACTCACTCATCACTCACCACACCCTCTTGGCATTTTCCCCCTCTCCAATAAACTGCAAGACATTTGAGGCCCCAACATACTCAATGGCCTCACTCCAAATATCAACAAGTCTCTCTGCGGTCTTCGCTCCCTCTCAGTTGTCGATGGAACTCACAAAGTACTTACCCGTGAGTATGCAACGATGCCTTGAATGGAGCCAGACCTTGTGTCGCTCCAACCATCTCTAATGAGAGTGACCCTTCTGGCACTCCTCCCTGATAGTCTCCAATGCCAGCTCAATGTGTCACAAGTAGGGCGGGGGGACCCGGAACAATAAATAGACCAACACTTCAAATACCAGAGATAGAGCATGATAACACAGTGGAAGAACCATAAATAATACAATAACACCACATGAGCCGGAACGGTCGGCCCCCCTAGGAACTTCTTTATTCTCATAGAAGCTTTTACAAGACACCAAGGTGCGGGTGCATACAACACCGGATTTTCGCACAAAGCATCAGCACAAATCTTGCCTAGATAAACTATCTAGTGCCAAGATACAAACATCTCTAGGAGCTGTCCAAAACTGTCCCAAAACAGTCCCTAAAAATCAGCTCATAAACCATCCATAAATCAGCCCATAATAGAGCCAAAACAGCCCTGAACTCCGCGCCAGAAGAGTCCCAAAACTGAGCTCTCTGGCTGCCCTGGAAGGAGTCGACCAGCCCTGTAGGAGGTAGGGAGCAAGTCGGCCAGCAGAGGAGAGAGAGAGAGAGAGAGAAAGAAAGAAGAAAGAAAGATATATTAACGTCTACGAGAGAGAGCTGTACAGCTGCTGACCAGCGTAGAGAGAGAGAGAGAGAGAGAGAGAGGGAGATTGCACGCGGCTGAAAGTGTATGCGCATGCCCAAAAAACAGAGAGCCAGCCCCTTTTTAATGAAGTCGACTAGCTATAATTGAAGTGCTTTCCTCTTTTTCCTAGCATGTTCTTGTGAGGATGCTGATGCCAGCACCTCCGTCCTGGATGCCTTTGACCTCATGTTCATTATAGAAAATGGGAAAGGTTGCGTTGGTGTCATCACCTTCAAAGTAGTGGCCCAGCGCATTTACGCGAATTGTTGGTGCGCCTTTGGGTTGTGGGTTGTGGTGATGTAGTAGTTTAGGATGATGGGGCTTAGATTCATCCGAGGAATCTAAGTTGGCTCCATCCTCTACAGAAGCTTGCAGTTTTCATTCCATCCAATCTCGAAGATCATTCCATAAATTTGGACTACCTTTTAACAAGGTTCCAATGGACATTTGAATTTGCGAGGAAAGAAAGGTTGAGAGGCCGGCAAGGTCACATTGATGAGGAGCTTCGGCAAGTGTGGGGCCTTTATCATAAGGTGGAACAATGATGGTATATGAAAGTTCAATTTGTTCCTTATTTGATGGGGGTGGATGTCGAGATTTGAGGTTGCTGTAGGAGGGTAAAATACCTCAGCAAATTTGGTGTGAGGACCTCGTGAGTCTTTGTCGGACTCTGTGTCACTGTTCGCATCGAGTTATTCGATGTGAACGTGGGATTTGGGCTTGGCCGCCTGTGGAATAGGCATTGGAGGATTAGGAGGCACATGTGGAGTAAGATCTTCGTTTGTCAATGTCACGTTGGCGAACGGATCTTTCTCGGCCTTGGTCGTAAACGGAGGCTCCTGCCTTACTTGGTGTGGAAGTTTAGGTTCTATGGGGGATGGCACGCACGCAGGTATTGGGTCAAAGGTTACAAAACGAGTTGTGTCACATGCACTCTGCACTGTAGTGCATGGTGACAAGATGGCTCATTATCATTAGTGCAACATCGTACATTATTTGTACCTTTTTAGGATGATATTTGTCGTATGCCGTGACCCCATTATAATCCGTAATCTAGGATAAGTTAGGCACGAGCTACATAGGTCATTCTCAGCCTTAGACGTTCAGTCAGTCAATCCAAGTCCCTTAACCCACTTGAAGAGATGCATTCAGTTTGTAGCCTTAGTCAGTAGTGCTTCAGTTCTCCGGAAAGGTTATCACTTTAGCACAACAGTTAGGGTTATCTAAGCAGGCCAAGATGGATCAATTCATTTGTGGATTAGATCCCAACATCCGGTTTACAGTTCACAACTTTGAACCCAATACATATGATTGGGTTTTGACTCTTGCTCAAAATGAAGAATTGAAGATGAACGGAGGCAAGCCCAAGCAGTCATCACAGTCCAGTTCCAAACCCCAGCAGTAGCAATTTGTTGCACAGCCAGGGAAAGATAATGCATCTTCTAAAGATGCTAGGAAGGACGGCAGTAATAGCTCTAGTTCAGGGGGTAAGAAGGATAAAGAATTAAGCCTAAGAAAACCCCTCAGGAAAAGGCTAAAGCAGGCATCACTGGAGGTTATCTTCCTTCAGAGGAGCAAAGGAAATACCAGTCAGAAAACAGATGCTTTTTCTGTCATACTATAGGGCATGGTAAGGAGGATTGCCACAAATGGCAAGTGGAGCAAGCCTCCAAAGCTCCTTTTGCCACAGTTGCCACAGCATCTCCAGCTCCTACAATCCCGCCTACTACCACAAATGCAGTTCAGCTTTTACCTTCTATGCATCCTATGCCATCCGTGGTATTTGATGCTAAGCAGGAGGGTGAGAGTGATGCTGCACAGAAAAGCCTCATCCGAGCTTATGGCTCTGCCAAGGGCCGGTAGTTTGTAGTCCTGTTTAACATGGGCAGTTTTGAGGACGCCATCTCTCCTCGGTTGGCTAACAAGATGAGCTGCACATTAGTACCATATCATTTCGATGTGGATGGGTTCACACCTGATCTCCGCACCCACATATCTCAGAAGGCAGAACAGTTTGCTGTTGAAGTTCAGAAGGCCTCATTCCAATGAGATTTCATTGTCTCGCCTCTTTTGGGGTGTGACGTGATTTTAGGAATCCAGTGGTTTTGTCAATATGAGCCTATTTCCGATTGGGGGCATGACACTTTTACTATTTGTAAAGGTTTTCTTGAGCCCGTTATGATTCGTGGGGATAGAAGCATTCTTGGCATCCCATTGATTTCACACCTCCAGGCCCGACGAGCTATCGGCAAGGGAGCGGAAGGAGCACTACTTTATGTTCGTGCTCAAACAGCCCCTACCTCATCGTTAGCAGCTATCTTATCTTCAGTCCCACAATTAGCAGACCTCTAGACATTCAGACATTATGCTTAGGGACGATCTTCTGCCCAGCCTCCCTCCATCACGTCCTGAGGACCATTATATTGATTTGGTCCTTGGATCAGAACTTCCCAGCAGGTTCACCTATCGTCTTTCCAAGACTTTAGAGGGTGAGCTAGAAAGATAGTTATCTGAGCTCCTTCGAGCCGGATTCGTTCAGCCTTCTTCCTCACATTTGCTGCACCCATTCTATTTGTCCAAAAGAAGGACAAGTCTGCATGCCTTTGTGTAGACTACATGGCATAAGAAGTTTCCTATGCCAAGGATTGAGTACATTTTGGAGCGTTTAGATGGTGCACAGTTTTTCACTAAGATCGACCTCAAGAGTGGTTACCATCAGGTTCGCATTTTCGAAGCTGATAGTCGAAAAGTAGCTTTCCGGATAGAGCGTGGTCACTACGAGTTCCTAGTCATGCCTTTTGGGCTTACAAATGCACCCACAACCTTCAATAAAATGATGTCTAGGATTTTCGCAGTCCTCATTGGTAAGTGTGTCTTCATCTTTCTTGATGACATACTTGTATTCTTAGCCACTGCGGAGCAGCATGAGAAAGATGTGGAGACAGTCTTGCAACTTTTGCGAGATAATGGGCTCTACATAAATGCCAAAAAGTCCATCTTTGGTGTTAAAGAGGTTCAATACTTGGGCTATATCATCGGTTTCGATGGGATTCGATTGGACCTCTCAAAGGTTCAAGAGATCTTGGATTGGGACATCCAGGTCCTCCAAGCCTACAGCACCTATGTTCACCAGTTTTCCAACCTTGTAGCACCTCTCACCGACTTGCTCAAGGGAGTGAAGACTCCTAAACAAAAAGTCTCACTCACAGGCAAGGCGCTTGATGCATTTCGTGCACTCCAGAAAGCTGTCTGAGAAGCGCCTGTTTTGAAGTTAGCATCTTGGGATGAACCTTTTGAGGTCATTACCGATGCCAGCAATGTAGCCATAGGTGCAGTTCTCCAGCAGGACAATAGACCCGTGGCCTACTAGTACTGATGGCTGACAGTACATCTGTTTATGGGACTTCTATGATATATGTGTACTAGTCACATTGGATGTTGTGGTTGTGTATGGTTCACAGTGCTATACAACTTGGACTATTACCACACCATTGGTTTGTAGTGAATGTTGCTACATATGCATGGCTTAGAGAGATTGGGACGCTGATCTTGCCATATTGTACTTTTCACTTCGGATGTCTTGCTGTATCACCAGATTGCAATCGGGGACGCTTGCCATTTTTCGTGAGGGGGGTATGTCATGACCCTGTGAAATTGGAACAGCACAAGTGTGGGCATGGTGGTCAGTGAGCAAGATAAATTTTTAAAGATTCATACTTGGGTGTCCGGACAAAAAGGTAATAGGTGTGGACAACCCTAAGTGTGAAGGGAGACCAAGGTATTAAACTTTATAAGGTTTATAAACCTTGGGTGGCCCTTAGAAAGTTTAATAAACTTTAAAGGGCCACTAGGATAATTATGGAGGGAGGGCTACTCCACTTTTAGAGTACACGCCTCCCTCTCCATCTCTCTCTCTCTCTCGCTTTTCGGAAAGGACTAGTCGGCTGGCTGCGTGGAGAGAACAGGTCGGCTGGTTGCGTGGAGAGAGACTGGTACAGGTTGCTTGAAGGGAAGCCATACAGTACATGTGCTGCAGGTACAGATTGGTACGGACAGGTATAGACGGTTCAAGCCAGCTGGTATAGGCGGCGCATCATACAGGGGGCTGCAGGGTGACTGGTACGGACTGGTACAGGCGGCTGTTGCAGTTTCTGACGCAGGCGGTTGCAGGTACAAATTGGTACGGACAGGTAAAGGCAGTTGCTGCAGTTTTCTGCCAGATGTGGTAGACGAAGGAGAAGTCATCGAGCCTGAGCAGATCCTTCTTCATCGTTGGAAGCATGGTTTGTGTGAAAATATACCCAAAAAGGGTATTTAACCCAGCCCAAAAAGGGCCACTTTTTCTTTTCTATTATTTATCTACTGGCCGATTGCTTATGCTAGCCGACCAGCACCCTGCCCTCATATAAATATGAGGCGCCTCCTAAATCTCTCCACCAACTGACGATTACAGATCAGCTGGGCATGCACTCCCGGACTGCGCATCAGCGTTTTACCCTCCTTCTCTTGCTGGATTGATCGCCCACTTCAGGACAACACTTCAGTGTGCTTTTGTACCGGCTCCTGGTGTTAGGACAGGCCGCCTACAAACAGGTGCAACCCTTCCCTACTGCTGCTGAACTGGACGTTTTCATCTGCAGTGTTTCTTTTGCGTTTTATCACAAGTTGCTGCTTCTGGTCCATGGCGCATATGTCTGCGTTTTTCACCACAGCTCACTTCTGTGTTTTTCCATCAGCAGCCATCAAGACATAAGCGTTTACATCTCTCAGCCCTACATCAGCGATACATCAGCGCTTACATTAGGCTTACTTGGGGATTGTCATTTGCATTTTTGGGACAACAGCCTTCTCTGCTCGTTTGGAGTCTCACATAGAGCTCTTGTACTTGACTTCATCTTTTATATACATATCACCATTGCATGCTGTGTGATTGGCTCTGATCTTTCATATATTTGGTCATTTGGTCTCTTTTGCCCTCACATGGTATCAGAGCTATCGTGAGCAAAAGGATTGAAGACCTCGAGAGTACACAACATGGATCGTCAACCCTCAATTCCGGAGGATCAGCCTTTCATACCAGATATTGACTTTTCTTATTCTAATATAGATCACACGGAGGATGGGACTCCTCATTCACTGGAGAGCCCTGTTCGAGGTCTTTCATTGGGAGACGACCAGCCTATTTTTACCCACTCACCCTCTACACCCTTGGCATATGGTTTTTCTTCTCCGAGCTCATCAGCCGTTACTTCCAGAGGAGGATACATGCCCACAGCCAGTGTGCTAGTATTGGACCCAGGTATGCAGCCTCAACTGGAGAGCACTGCTTCTCATTCTAGCCGATAAACTGGACTTCGGTATGGGGCTTTTTCTCAGGAAGGACACGTACCTCCTCGGTCGTTCCGGAGATCCATCATCATCCTTGTCGGTGACCGCGTCAGGTTCGTATGTGCCTTTTAGTACGTATGTTCCGAACTCTACTTGGGTATCTTCTACTGTAGCACAGGTTCAACAAACGGTACCATCAACTACCCTCAATCCTTGGCATTTTGTGAACCCAAACAGAGGAGGGTCTAGGAGTATAATTCACTCTCCGACTTCTGGTGTTCAAGGAGGTAACACTGTTTTCTCCTCTGGTTCACTTTCTGTTCCTACTCCTAATGTGTTATGGAATACTGCTCAAATTCAAACACAAAACCCTCCCTCCCAACCCATATCTCTTCCTACTAGTGTTGGCATACAATCATCATTGCCTGCATCTCCTTTGGGTCCTGCGTATGGGTTCTACCCATCCCAGTTATCTTTCAGCACTATGCCCTCTGGCATTGCGGTACCACCTAGCATTCCGGGGTATCAGGTGGTTTACCAACCCATCTCTGGCACTGGTGTTTTTCCCAATTATGTGCCCTCTCTAGGGTTTGTCCCTCAACCAGGTATTCCACCTATGTTGAGTACCCAAAACTTTATTCCATCTTATGGAGCACCCTCGACAGGTCCTACACCTATGCCTGGTCCTAGTGGACTTTTTGGTTTCCCTCCTCAACACTTACACTCAAGATATGGACACCAGCCTTCCTGGACTCCCCCACCATCTTCCTTTCATGTTTCTATGTCCAGAAATGCTTTCATAGAAAAGACTCATTTTAACGGGTCTAATTATACAACCTGGGCTAATCTTATGGAAAAAGTTCACTTCCCAAGGTTCCTGGAACCTAGTAAAGGGATTTGAACCAAAACCCCACCCTTCCCTAGCACCTCTTGAAGTCATCAGTCCCATTGGGAAGCTAGAAATGCCACTGCTATAGTGGAGCTCATCCAAGGCCTTTTGCCAGAGTTTCATTCTCAACTCTAGCAGTTCCCCTATGTCTCTGACAGATGGGCACACCTTGCAGAGAGATATGCCGCACGTGATCGTACGCGTCGCCTTGATCTTGAGCATCAAATTCAAATTTTCTCTATCAAAGAAGGGGAGGACCTGACCGTCAAAGTTGTTGAATATCGGCGCCTCAACGCCGAGTATGCCACCACTGGTTCTACCAAGTCCCAGGAAGATTAGGTTATCACTTTACTAAACAAGTTGCCGCCTAGCTTCTTTACTTTTGTCACACAGACCATTAGTTTAGAACCTATGCCTAACCTATATGAGTGTGAGTGCCAACTCTTGCGCTTCGCTCGGTTGCATGACCAATTTCATCCCAAGAAGTCATCCTCTTCCTCCACTCAAGAGGGGGCCCTTGTGTCCAATACCACCTCTACTCAAAAGGACAGCAAGGGAAAGGAAACAGCAACTTAGGAAATCAAGGCAAACCTCCCGGCAACAATACTGATTCCAAAAATCCTGCCTCAACACCCATTCCCCACTGGCAAAATATTCCCAAAAAGAATAGATTGATGATGAGTGTGTTTTTAAAGCCAAGGAAAATAGAGGCAACACCTCCAACCCCACTACCTTCACTCGCCAAAACAACCAAGGTGGTAGCAATGCCCCAAATTGGAGATCCAGAGGGGGTAGTAATCCAGCACCTACTCTGCTAGGCTCCCCTCCAAGGACCCAACAACAAGGAAATGGTTCTACTTGGCCGCGTTCCTCTCAGTGGCGATCCACTAGTCAGGTTGCTCAAGCCCCACCTTCTCAGTCAGTTTCTTTCACCACCCCTGAAGAGATGTTTGACTGGTCTTTCCTTACACCTCATCCCGGCCCCTCGGCCAATATTGCTCAAGTCACATTTAAGGTTGATTCTAGCCACTACTCCAGAAAGAAGAAGAAACAAAGGCCTAAATGAGGCCATCCACGAGGGAAAGCCTCTGCCTTCATTCAGATCTGTTAGTTACCTGACAATCCTTATGTGCCCATCATTGAGGCCCATCCAACTCTTCCCTGTGGTCATCTTGTCACTTGGGTAGTTGACAATGGAGCTACTCACCATATGGCACGCAATGTTGACATTTTCATCTCTCAGCGTCTTGTTAAGGGAGAAGTTCGATGTGGCAACAACACAATGATGCCCATAAAATCCATTGGCTTAGTCTTATTTGACACCAACACTGGCCCCAACCAGGCTACCTTGGACAATGTCTATCTTGTCCTAATTTAGGTCTCAACCTTCTTTCTGTATCCCAGCTGACCCAACTTGATCATGGTGTTTACTTCAACAAACGAGTTGTCAAGGTAATTGATGAAACTTGTTGCCAGAGGTCAAGCTCAGAAGGATGGTTTGTACCGGATGTCTACTTTTCTAACTGAGCCATCTTCTGCTGGTTTAGAGTTTCATCGCGTTCGGGCCTATGTGACCCAAGCTCCCTCCGACATTGAACGACTATGGCACTTTCGCTATGGTCATCTACCCTATGCCACACTCTATGAGCTATCTCGAGACAAGTTAGTTGAAGGTATACCCAGCCTCAAACCGACAAAGGATGTTTGTCAACCCTGTCAAATGGGTAAGCAACATCGCTCCCCATTCCCACAACATGCTACTCATCGTGCTTCGGGAATCCTCAGGTTGATTCATTTCGACTTGAGTGACCAATCCCCAACCCCTTCCTTGAAGGGATCTCTTTACTACATGCTGATCGTTGATGATTATTCAAGGTACATGTGGGTATATTTCCTAAAGCATATATTCGACGAATTTATCTCCCATCAATTTACCAAGTTCTTACAAGATAAGGGCATTCAACGCCAACTCACCTCCACCAACTCTCCCTCACAAAATGGAGTGGTCGAGCGCAAGAACCAAACTGTGATGGATATGGCACGCTCCATGCTTTTTGCAGCTGAGCTGCCTAAACGCCTCTGGTCAGAATCGGTCAACACTGCGGTGTACCTTCTGAACCGGTGCCCCACGGTTGTTGTTCCCCACAGGACTCCGTTTGAGGAATTTTTTGGTGAAAAGCCAACCGTTTCCCATTTCCGTGTCTTTGGGTGTCGTGCATACACTCACACTCCGAATGACACAAGGGGCAAGCTTGAGCCAAGGAGTGAGTTGCTCTTTTTTTGTGGGCTACTCTTTTGAATCAAAGGCTTAAAAAGTTTTTTATCCACAATTAAACAAAGTTTTCATTCGTCGAGACGTCTTAAAAGATGCTATTAAACTTCCATCCTGGAAACAGGCTATGGAACTAGAACTCGAAAGCATTGACCGTAATGGCACGTGGTCCCTTGTGGATCATCCTCGTCATAAGAAGGTCATTGGAACCAAATGGATCTTCCGCACCAAATTTAAAGCCGATGGTACCTTGGACAAATACAAAGCCCAGCTTGTTGTGCAAGGCTTTCGCCAAAAAGAAGGCATTGATTTCGACGAGACCTTTGCACCCGCTGCTCGAATGACCACAATCCGTCTTTTACTCAATCTGGCTGCTCACCACAAATGGCCAGTCTATCATATGGATGTTAAGAGTGTCTTTTTAAATGGCATTCTCAAAGAGGAGGTCTACCTATTTATGCACTCACATTGATACGGGACATGTAACACTTCCTCACCCTTGAAAACATTTGTCTTGGAAAACAATATTAGGGAATCTCTTCGTTAATTTTGACCAACCTCCGGGTTTCCCGCTCCCCGGCCTTGAGGACAAAGTCTTTCGCTTACATAAAGCTCTTTATGGGCTTAAGCAAGCACCCCGGGCGTGGTATCATTGCATCAACAAATTTTTTCACAGCCAAGGTTTTCAACCATCTCATTGTGAC
This sequence comes from Cibotium barometz, assembly GCF_041138505.1. Classification (NCBI taxonomy): domain Eukaryota; kingdom Viridiplantae; phylum Streptophyta; class Polypodiopsida; order Cyatheales; family Cibotiaceae; genus Cibotium; species Cibotium barometz. Next base: position 25,161,161 of record NC_141078.1, on the reverse strand, counting down.
CCCAATACCTACATTTACACTGATCAGGGGGATGGTTTGCTACCTAGTACTATATGTCGATGACCTCATTATTTCAGGTTCACATCAAGCCAAAATGGCTGATATCATGGCACAACTCAGACGAACTTTTGAGATGACTGATCTCGGTCTTCTCTCATATTTCCTTGGCATGGAGGTATCCAACATCTTGATGGTATTTTCGTGTCTCAAGTTTCAACAGAAGTACTGTCTCCAACTCATTACTTCCTACTTTCCTGATGGTGCTATCCCAGTGGCTACTCCATTGGATCCCACCGTTAAACTGTCAAAGGAAGTGGACTCACCTCCACATGAAGAGTGAGCCTACCGACAAGTGGTTGGGAAACTTATTTGGCTCACAAATTCTCGTCTTGACATCTCCTACTGCACATCCATTTTAAGTCAGTATTTCAATGCTCCTAAGGGGCCACATTGGAGTTCAGCAATGAGGGTTGTTGGCTATCTAGCAGGTATCTATTTGTATGGACTTCACTACATTCGTGGGATCACCCATGCGTGGTTACACGGACTTCGACTGGGCTGGTGATCTTGATTCCCGACGTTCTCATGGTGGTTATTTGTTCTCCCTCGGATCTGCCCCTTTCTCTTGGTCTAGCAAAAAGCAGGACACCGTTGCAGGTTCTTCCGCAGAAGCCGAATATCGGGCCCTCTATGAAGCCACCACTGAGGCTATGTATCTTCGTCAGCTTCTCGTCCCCATTGACACCGGCTCTATCATCTTTGTCTACAGTCAGAGTGCGATTGCTTGGCTCCAAACTCAAAGTAGAACTGTGAACACATCACATCTACTAACCTCGAACAAATGAACATGGAACACATCCTGTCCATAGTCTCTGCTGACCAATAGCTATGGAACTCATCCGAACCATGAAGGAAACTTGGTTGATCCTGGAACTCATCCGGACCATCAAGTGAACTTGCCTGTCTTTATACTTGGAACTCCGATACACGGGTCCCATGCTCCAGATTTAATATAAGAGAGCTTTTGAAAGCCCCCTCTCCCGCCCACAAGCCGTTTTTGGAAGACAGCACGCGGGGGGACGCCCTTAGGATTAGAGCAGGACACCAGTCATGTTCTCTCCGGTCTGTAAGGCCTTGGGAGAGCTGGGGTTATCACTAGACGAGTCTGTGTCAGAGTCCTGTGACTTGTCTTCGCCCTTCTTTGTTGACTTTCCCTTGTCCTTGGCTTTGTCTTTGTCCTTTGACTAACAATCCTTTGATAGGTGGCCTTTCTTACCACACTTATAACACCGACTCCGAACTTTCTTTTGCACCGTCGCGAGTGCCTGATCAGGTCCAATAGATGATGAAACTTTCAACTTCCCCTGTGAAACTAGGATGGATTCCTCTTCCAAGAGGAGAGTACACAGATCATCAAACTCGAGGGAACGTGTTGTGATTTGAACCCGCAAAGCTCAGGAAACCATGTCATAATCTGCAGGAAGCCTGATGAGGAGGAGAGCAGCTAACTGAGAAGAGGTCAGGGCAGTACCCATTGCCACTAATTGGTCATGGATTACCTTAACCTTCATCACAAACGACTGCATGGAAGTCCCTACTGTAAACTCCAGAGAAAAGAGCTGACCCAATAGGTTGACAGACCGCATTGTAGAGTCCCGTGCATATAGATCTGTCAACTTTCTCCAAACAGAAGCAGCACAATCCAATGTTTGCACGGTGGGGGAGACCTTTGGTGAGATGGCTCGTACAAGTGCAGAGTGAGCTTTTGAGTCTTGATTCTCCCAAGCTGAAAGTTCTGCGAGAAAGGCATCCTCCTGGTCCTGAGTCCACTTCCTAGAGCTGGTAGGGCGTTCGGGCTTTCGTTCGTGGCCCTGAACAATCTCCCAAAGTCCCTTGTGTGTGAACCAGACCTTCTTCTGTAGCTTCCAGTGATCATAGTTTGAACCACTGAGCTTGTCCTCCTTGTTCGTGCAGGGGGGACCCATGTCTGCCTCAAAGAAGCTATGTCTCAAACAACCTCTGTAGCTAAGCAATCCACGTGCTCTCTCAAGCACCTTTCCACAGGATCCAAGTGGGGACTAGTAGCCCCCTCTGAAGATGTAGGCTAGACAGCAGCAAAAGGAACCCAAAACACACCACCGGGAACCTCCTACCGGAAGGGGGAGGGGATCTTGGAGGGGGAAGAGCTGATGTGCCACTTGTCAGGCAAAAAATATCCTTCAAGAACCTGCCACAAAATTGATGCCCTTATTGAATTTGCAGTGAGAACTCCTCCACTTGCCTCTGTAGAAGAAAACGCAGCCTGGGGGCTGGCCGACAGCAGTAGGAGGGCTTGTAGATCAAAAAACGCAGCTAATGAGGAAAACGCAGCCACTGTTGAAGTATCTATAGCCTGGAGAATCTAGGGAAGCAAAAAACGCAAGGCATAGTTGAAGAAGGAGAGAGACAGAGAGTAGATTTTGTGCAACAGCCGGAGCCTAAGCGTATGATACCATGAAAGAATGTGCACAAGCGGAAGCAAATAAACATGAGAGAGAGAGAGATTGCAAGCAAGAACAAGAGCTTTATTAGCTTGAGGTTACAGAGTACAAGAGCCAGCAAATAGGGCAATGTAAGATGATTGAATGAATAAAAGAGAACAACTCTTATATACTTGTGCATGAAGCAGGTCGGCTGTAGAAACAGGCCGATAGGACCTCCACGACAGCATAAGAAGATGCAATATTTTAACAGATATTTGTCGTACGCCGTGGCCCCATTGTAATCCTCAATCTAGGATAAGTCAGGCACGAGCTACGTAGGTCATTCTCAACCTTAGACAGTCAGTCAGTTAGTCCAAGTCCCTTAACCCACTTGAAGAGATGCATTCATGCATGTAGAGTCAGTAGAAGCCTTAGGGTTTGCATTAGAAACACTTTGCACAATGCATAGCATTCATCCACTGCATTTAGACAATTGCAGAAGCCTTTAGATAACATCTAGCATTCATTAGAATTTATCCAGTATTGTTCCCATAATTTACAGCATTTATTGGGCAATTTTACATCATTTATATATTTTAGCTAGGACAGATGCAGTCGGCCAGCTCTGTAGCCAGCCGACCAGCTCTGTAGCCAGCCGACCAGCATCACAAGTCCATATAAATAGCTGAGCATATAATCCATTCATTCATTCATATCATAATCAGCATTGAAGAACTCAACGCTTGGAGCCTTCAGCACAAGGAGCATGAGTGATTGCAGAATTCAGCACATCAGCCTTCAGCGTTTTCCTCATCAGCATATAGGAGCATCAACGCTTGAGTAATTCAGCCTTCATTTAGTAAAACGCAGCATCTACAGCATTCAACCTACAATACCCCTTGCATTTTCAGCATTCATACAGTTTTCAGCATCCTCATATGTGTTGTTATGCTACAGCACTTGGTGAAGGTAAAACTCAGCCTTCATACTCATTTTCAGCATTCATACATAGTCTAGAACAGTCCCAATCAGCCCCATCTCTCAGCCTCAGATTTGCAGCCTTCCTACATCCATTGGGAAGAGTGCATAGGCTCGAGATTGGTCATCATTGGTGCTTCTACAACCGTGTAGAGTTCAGCCCGACTCTTGGTCCTCAAAGATCTTGTGTTTGGCTTATCGTTAGTCCGTAGTCAGTCTCTTCAAAGTAATAAAGCAAATACTATTTTGGTAACGGGATGGGGGACCATTCAGTGGGTAATTCAGGACCCCATACAATGTACAGTTTCTATATCTTTCTCTCTCAAATCTCTTAAAATTTGAAGTCTTAAAGTGGATTGCTAAACTTGATGGGAGAAACTGAAATTAGGGTTAGAGTTCATTGATGGGAGACATACACAGAGAAGCAAGGGGGAGAGAGAGAGAAAGAGTTGTGGGGATAAGTCAACTCATGAGGCATGAGTGTGTGACTCCCCTATCACACATGTATATTGCACTAGTACACATAGTGCACTTAGTACATTAAAAGTACTAAGTGTACTATGTACTATAAGTTATGGGCTTGTACACACTATAAGGGTGGGCATAACGCCTTTACCCCAACAACCTCCCACTTAAAGGCAAAGTGCCCTTAAGTAAAGGAAAAGAAAAATCAGCATGTACATGATAATATACAAGGCCATATCAAGGCTGAAAATGGCCTCATCCAATGCCCATCAAGTGTCTGCAATGAGCAAACCGCTCCGGAGGCAAACTCTTCGTCAACAGATCAGCCGGGTTGTCATCCGTGTGAATCTTAACAAGTTGAATTTGCTTGTTCTCTATCACCTCTCTGGTGAAGTGATACTTCACATCCACATGCTTCGTCTTTGCATGAAAAACAGGGTTCTTTGCCAACTGAATGGCACTCTGACTGTCACAATGCAACAATGGAATATCCCCTGTATAGCCCAAATCAACCACTAACCGAGATAGCCATAATGCCTCCTTGCAAGCCTCTGTGGCTGCGATATACTCGGCCTCTGTAGTAGATAAGGCAGTGCACTTCTGCATCCTGGATATCCATGACACAGCACCTCCTGTGAATGTAAATACATAACCGGTAGTAGACTTCCGGTTATCTGGATGACCGGCATAATCCGAATCCGTGTAACCATGCACTAATGCATCCTGTTTGCCAAAGCAAATGCACAAATCCTGTGTGCCCTTCAGGTATCTCATGACACCTTTCACTGCTTCCCAATGCTTCTTGCCAGGGTTGGCCATGTATCTAGAAACCACTCCCACTGCAAATGCAATGTCCGGCCTAGTAGCAACCATGGCATACATGAGACTGCCACAAGCTGAAGCATACGGAATCTTGGCCATATCAGCCCTGTCTCTATCTGACTGTGGGCTGTCCATAGCACTGAGTTTCACATATGGAGGCAAAGGAGTACTAGCTTTCTTCCCCCCGTCCATATTGAACCTCTGCAAAACTTTGCCAATATATTCCTTCTGAGACAAATACAACACATGCTGATTTCTGTCCCGAAGTATCCGCATACCCAAGATGTGATTTGCATCACCCAAATCCTTCATATCAAAGGTTTCATGCAGCCTCTGCTTCAAGGCATCCATCTCTTTACGAGATTTCTCGGCAATCAACATATCATCAACATACAAAATGAGAATCAAGAGACTGCCATCCAAAGCTTTCTTGGTGTACAAGCAGTGATCTATGTCACTTCTCCTGAATTTCTGAGTTTTCATGAATGTATCAAATTTATGATACCATTCTCTTGGTGCCTGTTTGAGCCCATAAAGACTCTTTTTCAGCTTGCATACAAGCTTTTCCTTCCCACTTATTGCATAACCCTCTGGCTGCTGCATATATATCTCCTCATGGAGATCACCGTGAAGAAAAGCAGTCTTCACATCCATCTGAATCGAGTCCAGATCATCATGCGCAACCAAAGCCAACACAGCTCTAAGTGTGGTCATTTTGACCACTGGAGAGAAGATCTCATCAAAGTCCACACCATATTCCTGCTTGAAGCCCTTAGCCACTAACCTGGCTTTGTATCTTGGCTTTGCATCTGGTGCAACTTTGAGCCTGTATACCCACTTGCATGGCAAAACCTTCTTGCTTGCAGGCAAAGGCACCAACTTCCAAGTTCCATTTTTATGCAGAGAATCCATCTCTGACTTCATGGCACGCTCCCATAGAGCCTTGTCTGCCCTCTGTAAAGCCTCTTTATAACATGAGGGCTCCCCACAGTCAGTGAGCATCAAGTAGTCAACCCCTGGAACAAACCTGTCAGGGGCTCTGGAGGGTCTAGTGGACCTCCGTACCCAATGACCATCATTTGCAGGTTGCTGTCCAGCCTGCATATCACCCATTGGTGGCTCCTGTTCCATGCCATAAGGCTGAAAAATCATGCCCGGTATCTCCTCTAACTGTGGTATATCCATAGGGATATCTTCTGCCATGTCTGGCTGTCCATTTGGACCATTTTCAGCACCATTTAAGGGCTGGTTTTCCTGCTGTAATGGCTGATTTACAGCCCTTTGTTGTTGTCCATGATGTCCATCATCATCAAAGATGACTCTGCCAGGCTCCTGTTGCCTTGCAGGCTCCTTATACATGCATGTTTCATCAAAAATGACATCATTGCTGCGTATGATCTTTCTATTCATGGGATCCCAAAGTCTATACCCCATTTCACCTCTGTCACCATATCCTAGGAATATGCATTTGTGAGACTTAGGATCAAGTTTGGTGCGCATTTCCCTGCGTATGTGCACGTACGCAACGCAACCAAACACTCTCAAGTGCTTGTATGACGGAGGCTTCCCTGTCCATACTTCTTCTGGCACTTTCCCACCAAGCCTCGTGTTAGGTGACCTGTTTATAAGGTGAACGGCTGTCATAACAGCTTCAGCCCAAAAACCATGAGGTAATGCAGCATGTGACAACATAGAACGGACCTTCTCCTGTATGGTCCTGTTCATCCTCTCTGCTGTCCCGTTTTGTGGAGGATCATAAGGAGTAGAGAGCTCCCTCTTGATGCCTTTAGCATCACAAAAGTCCTGAAACTGTTTGGACATATATTCTCCACCATTGTCGGAACGCAAAGCCTTCAGTGTTTTGCCAGTTTGATTCTCAACAAGAGCAACAAACTTCTCAAACACTGAGAATGTATCACTCTTCAAACGAAGAGGATAAACCCACACCTTGCGTGTGGCATCATCAATAAAAGACACAAAATATTTTGCCCCTCCTAAAGAAAGCTGAGGCATCTCACATACATCTGTATGCACAAGCTCTAACTGAGCATCTTTCTGTCCAAGAGCTTTCTTGTGGGGGCACTGTAGTTGCCTACCATATATACAATGCTCACAAAACTGAAAACTTGAAAACTTTAGAGAAGGCAAGTAACCCAAACGAGACAATTGCTCCATTCCCTTTCTTGGCTTTTACCCCTTTGCTGGGATCTCCCACGTGCATTCATTGCATTGGACTTTCCAACAGAGTTGTTTTTCCTGTTCATCTCTTCTTGAAGAAGAGCACCCTCAACATCTGCATATGACAGCATAGCATGCGAATTGCTAGTGGCTGTCCTGAATGTGTCCCAACTCTCTGGCAAAGTGCATAACAAAAAAGTGGCTTTGAACTCATCGTCCATTGCCAACTTTTGATTAATGACTTGGCTGACAATACCATTAAACTCATTTAGATGGGCTGTCATAGACGCCCCTTCCTTCATCTGAAGACCTATGAGTTTCTTCAACCAATACACTTTGCTTGAGGCACTTTGTTGGGCATACAAGTCCTGCAATCTCTGCCACATTCCCCAAGCTGTCTTCTCTTCACGAATGCTGAAAAGTAATGAGTCTGACACAGACAACATGATAGTAGATCTTGCCAGCTCATCCATATCTTCCCACTCTTCAGCCGTAAGAGAAGCGGGCATCACACCCCTTTCTTTGATAGGCTTGTGTTGCTTTTTCTGGAGCAACACATTGTAGCACTGGGTTTGCCAAATGTCATAATTCTGCGAGCCTTCAAGCTTCTTGATGTGAAGCAATGAAGAGCTCTCACCCGTGGTTGCCATAGCAAAATGCAACCTGTAATGCCTGACTCCCTGCAAATGTGCAAACACTGCACCCAAGATGTGCAAACACTGCACCCAAAGCACACAAAGTGCTCACAAATGTTCTCCCAAGCTTTATCTCCCACTGCGGAAGCAAGAATGCAACTTTTCTCCCACTTTATGTGATGAAAACACCAAAATCTGGTTGCTGCAGATTTTGGACAGCACCTTAAATGTGCTCTTTTGCCCTTCCAAAGTACTGTACAGCAGTACCAAGTGCTCACCAATGATGTACCAAACCTGTACCGGCAAGTTCAGCAGCTGAAATTGAACCTTTTAGTCACTCAAAACAGTGTACAGCCATGCCAAAACATGCACAAAGCTGTGCCAAATCTGTACCAGCAGGTACAATAGCAATAAGTGCTCTCCTGGCTGTCCAAATGAGTGAAAATCAGATTTTTACAGTCACGAACACTGCATAAAACAGTCCCGAACAGAAATTGGGCAAAAGCCCCTTGACTGCAAGCTGATTTTTGAGGATTCAAGGCATAAATGTCTTGCCTGCTGCTTTGCCAAGCTCAACAAGCATACAAACTTGAAAAGCCCCTTGATTTAAAATCAATTTTTGATCATACATGGTACATTGACGCACATGAAGGCATCCAGAGTGTTCACGATGCTTCCCCCTGGCCACATATACATCCAATACATGAAAGCCCCTTGATTTACACGCACATTGAGTGCTTGTAAGGCATCAACACATTATCCACAGCATCAAATGCGATTGCCTGCATGCAAATCAACCAAATCGGCACAAAAGCCCCTTGATTTGCACTGCAATTTGCTGCAATTTTGCCCAAATGTGCGATTTTTCACATCATACAGCATGTATGAGTGCTTAATTGCACAATTACATCAAAAGCCCCAAATTTCGACAGCCAATTTCCTGCAAATTGATCCTGATTTGACCAATTTCCTGCAAATTGATCCTGATTGTGACCAATGTCACCCAATTTTGCCAATTTTGCTCAAAAAATTGAGCAATTGGGCACCTGTACCTGCTCAATTGTTGATTGTACTTGCTCAATTGCAAATCCCAAAAAAAAAATTGAGGCAAATACCTTGTAATTTCTGATTTTTGTTGCAGGAAAGGAGGGCGTCGATTTTGCTGTTGATGCTGCTGCTCGTCAGGCTTGAACAGTCGTACAGAGAGAGTCGGAGCAGCGGACTGTTGGCGGAGGGGTATTCTCAGAGATCACGTGGTAGTTGGCGAGCACCAGGCCATTGAATACTAGGCCAGCTTACACGCTTACCCACGCCTAGCGCCTAGTAGCCAGCGCTTCTTCGCTCATACGCGTGTTCGCTACCAGTTGTGTGGCAAAGTCTACGAGACAGCAGCGCTGACACGCCTGTGTGTTCCAACGCCCGTTTGCCTAGCTTCGCCTAGTGCCACTCAACCCGGCTGTAGCCCGCGTGAGTTCGCAAACGTTCACTTCGCCTTGTGCTCGCTACACGTGTTTGTTACCACACTCGCCTAGGTGGCCAGCGCTTCTACACGGCCTTCGCCACAGGTTGCTGTAGGCGCCTTAGACCTGGGTGCAGCAAGCGATGACATCTCTTGCACAGCCGCGTCAACGCAAGTAATAGCGTCGGGTTCACCACGCTACCTTTTGCCACGTGCTCGCTCAGTCTGCCTACGAATGATTCAATGCCTTCTTCTCCACCTGCGCCTGCCCTTCTACGTGCCTGAGCTGCCACCTCTCGCGACTGCTGCCTTGTGGTTTGCTTCACATCGGGTTCACTGCTGGCCTCCTCGCTATGCTGCCTTCTGATTTCTCACAGGATTGGCCTCACTCACTCACTCCACGCCTTACAGAAAAGGGGAGGGAGGCGCTTCAAGCTCTGATACCAGTTGATGGGAGAAACTGAAATTAGGGTTAGAGTTCATTGATGGGAGACATACACAGAGAAGCAAGGGAGAGAGAGAGAGAAAGAGTTGTGGGGATAAGTCAACTCATGAGGCATGAGTGTGTGACTCCCCTATCACACATGTATATTGCACTAGTACACATAGTGCACTTAGTACATTAAAAGTACTAAGTGTACTATGTACTATAAGTTATGGGCTTGTACACACTATAAGGGTGGGCATAACGCCTTTACCCCAACAAAACTCGCGAAACTCAGGATACAGAAGACGGTGTGAGCATTTGTGTGATAGAATTCTCAAATTATGAATACTTCCGCCGCATGTTACAAGTTGAGCTTGGTAGTGCTCTACAAGTGCTTGGGCCTCCTGAAGACGTTGCTTCTCAAGGATGGCGTTGGGATATGTGGCCAGCCGTTTTTCTCGTGTGGTGAGTTTTTGGGGGGGTGCATGGAGGAGTGATAGTTCGGCACGATCATCGTTCCCAGAGGTGGATGATGTGGTCTTTGTTGAGCCAGTGCAAATGCTAACCCGATCTTCTCCGTGGCCAATGTGCTTAGAGTGTTGTTTCTTTTGGGATGTGGCCTTCTTTAGCTTGGCTTGTAATCGTGTCACGACATTCAATGGGATAGTCGATATTTCCTATGTTGAACGCTCAACACGTTGAGGGATGGCATGCCTTCGACTGTGGAGTGAGAAATTGATTGCAAAGGGCAATCCTTGAAGTAATGGTCGATACCACAGCCATGACATTATGGTTGCATTGGCAGACGTTTCTTTTGAGGGCATTCAACCACTCCATGGGATCCCTGGCAGAGGAAACAAAAAAGAGGTGGTTTCCTTGCGGGTGCATCTATAGTGTGCACAATTGGTTTAGGGTCCATGTGAGGCACATGCAAATGGAGATGCTGAATGATAGGTGCCTTAGGGGTGGCGGAGCACATGGGCTCCAGGGGTTTAGCAATGGACCTGGTTTGAATCTTCCATGAGCAATGGGGTTTGCCTGGAGAGGCAACGGTTGGAATGGAAAGATAGGCACTGGAGAAGGTCGCAGTGGCGCTATGTGTGAGTAGTTAGTTTGGGGTGGTGCCACCAGTAAGGCTTGGGACCCGGGAGGAGAGGAAGGTAATGTTACAAATGAGCTTTGGGTTGTCATTGGCGCGGTGGGCAATTGCGTTGAATAGCTTTCTGGCACGTTGTCATCGAGAAAGATCGCCCATTTGCAAGCCTGATCAAAGGTGGAGGGGTCCTTGACCAAAATGCGGTCATGAAGCCTTGGATTGTGCAACCCTAAGAGGAAACGATCCATTAAGTGCTTGTCACTCAACTTTTCCCTCTCTTCGCAACGCAAATCAAGGTACTTGATGTGTGCATTATAGTCATGTAAGGTTTCCTCTGGTTTTTGTTCCAATTGGAACAGTTAGATGGTGGGGCTCCATTTGGGTCCATAGGATGCAAAGCCAAGAATGAAGGCCTCTCTTATTGCTTTGAAAGCGTCCATAGTTGTTTCTCGTACGCGTACGAACCTATTCGTACGTACGAGTCGTACGGTACGATACCGTACGAATTCGTACGATATCGTACGGTACGAGTTAGGGTTTTTTTTTTTTCCCCAAAAAGTTTTTTTCCTTGAAAAAAAAATTCCAAATGCTAAAAAAAAATAGAAACCCTGCTTTACGAAGATCCCAAATGCTAACAATACTTCGCAACTTTCGTGTCCACTAAGTATTCCATATGGGGTTGTGAAGAGACCTAAAAAATCTGGCGAGGTAGACTGGTAGTGTACACTTGATTGGTAGGATGAGAGAATCTTGCTACATCACTTGGGGATCCCTGGTATAGGTAGGCTAGACAATTAGATTCTCAAGTTATGCACAAGGGAGAACATTTGGACATGGCCATTTTGATCTAGAGAGGAGTCCCTAAACTTATCACCCTAGATGCACTCCTCGTATTTGTGCAAGGACGGTCCCTTAGTCATAAACGCTACACTGGGAGATCTTTGGTATTGCATTACCCATCCAGGTTCTTTTTTGGAGACAATCGGGAGATCCAACCGAGAGAGACACATATCCATGTACTGGTTTCTCAAGCACTGTAGACTCCTCCCCTCCCAACCTTCCCTCACATTCAAGCTTGAAGCTCCATAGCTTGTAAGTGTAAAAAATAAAAACCGTATTTTATCGTACCGTATCCCAAAATTTCATATCGTACCGAATATTCCCGTACGGTATCGTACCGTACGGTATCGTATTTTCGTACCGTGACAACTATGAAAGCGTCTTTGTGCCAAGGTGCAAGGATTGGAACCATTGCACTGCCTTGCCTTCAAGGTTGAGTCCAAGGAAATGGACTTTGGCTGCATCGTCGAAAATTTCAAATGCCTGATAGATTTGGTTAAATACCTCTATGTGGAATATGGGGTCCCCAACTCCGTGGAATTTTGGCAGAAATTTAAAAATTTTCACTCACATAGGTTTTGTATGTGATACTTGTGGATGCAAATATTGTGACACTCCTCTTCCACATAGAGGTATTTAACCAAATGCCCGATAGATTTGGTTAAATACCTCTATGTGGAATACGAGGTCTCCAACTCTGTGGAATTTTGGCAGAAATTTAAAAATTTTCGCTCAGACAGGTTTTGTATGTGATATTTGTGGATGCAAGTGTTGTGACACTCCGCTTGTGCGAAGCTCATAATGTCAAGTTGTGGGGCAAGGAGAGGTGGTCAAAGACGGGGGGTGGGAATAGATCCGTGGATAGAGAAGAAGGTACGTGAGTGTGCTCGGGGCGTCTATCCACATTGGGGTGCATGTATGAAGGGACCCCACTAGATGAGGGCTCTTAAAAAATCGTTTCTCCCTCACGCCCAAACATGTGTGGCGTGGCGATCACGTGTGAATGTGCAATTGGGGTTAGGGTGCCGCCGAATGGAATGGAGGCACTGGGGTATGTAACCATGACCGAAAGGTGTCCATGGTGTGCGGGGAAGCTTTAGAAAAGTTTCAACGGTGCGCGCACGGTCTCAAAATAAGAGTTTTGGCACTCTTTACCCTCGCGCGTGAATGCATCCTTAATGTAAAAAATGGTCTTTTGAGGCGTTTTATGCGTGTAAAAACGATCCTAGTGAGTCGGGGAGGTAGACTATAAGCACTACTAAAGATTTGAAAATTTTGGATTATTTATTTATTTATTATTATTTTTTGGAGAAGGTTCGTCCGTACGCTTAGGTTGGTATGGGCCTACCAACCCTGTATGCTTAGGTTGGTACGCTCGTATGCTTAGATTGGTACGCTCGTACGCTTAGGAAGTTACGATTGCAGCAAATTTTTTTAAAAGTTTTATTTTTATATATATATTTTTTTGGAGTGGTATGTCCGTATGCTTAGGTTGGTACGTTCGTACGCTTAGGAAGATACGGCCGTGGGTAAATTTTTTTAGCAATTTTTTATTTTTTTCGGGGCGGTTTGTTTTGTCCGTCCGCATGCTTAGGAAGATACGGCTGTGGTAAATTTAAAAAAAAAAATGTGTTTATTGTTCAGTACCCCTAAAGAGGGTTTTGTACAGACTTGCCCAACCACAACCCCTGGGCACTCAAACGCTCAATTCGCCCAGTTCTTTCAACCTATGGAGCCTGGTATCCAATGCTCCACCTTGCCCCTCGACTTCGGCTAGATGAGAGGTTGCAGAGGAGAAGAGGCAGAAGCAGGACTTCTTCAATCAGAATCTTTATGAAACCCCACCCCCAAAAAGCTTCACAGATTTCCCCCCACTTCATAGAAGCAAGCCCCTCCTCCCCTCACGCTTCTCATGTAAACACACTAGAGCAAGCTTCCAAAGTACCTTCTTGCATAGTTGCCAAAACATCTCCTACTCCTCCAACCCTGCCTACTACCACAAACGTAGTTCAGCTTTTACCTTCTATGCATTCTATGCCATCTGTGGTGTTTGATGCTAAGCAGGAGGGTGAGAGCGATGCTACATAGAAAAGCCTCATCCGAGCTTATGGCTATGCCAAGGACCGCCAGTTTGTAGTCCTATTTAATACGGGTAGTTTTGAGGACGCCATCTCTCCCCAATTGGCTAACAAAATGAGCTGTACATTAGTGCCATATCATTTGGCCTCATTCCAACGTCTCGCCTCTTTTGGGGCGTGACATGATCTTAGGAATCCAGGGGTTTCATCAGTATGAGCCTATTCCCGATTGGGAGCAGGACACTTTTACTATTTGTAAAGATTTTCTTGAGCTCGTCATGATTCGTGGGGATAGAAGCATTCTTGGCATCCCATTGATTTCTCATCTCTAGGCCTAACGAGCTATCCGCAAGGGGGCGGAAGGAGCATTGCTTTATGTTCATTCGCAGATAGTCTCTACCTCATCGGTAGCAGCTATCTCATCTTTGCCCGAGTCCCACGATTAGCAGACCTTCTGTCTAGACATTAGGACATTATGCTTAGGGACGATCTCCCACCCGGTCTCCCCCCATCGCGTCGACCGTTATATCGATTTGGTCCCTGGATCAGAACCTCCTAGCACATTCCCCTATCGTCTTTTAAAGGCTTTAGAGGGCGAGCTAGAAAAGCAATTATCTGAGCTACTCCGAGCTGGATTCGTTCGGCCACCTTCCTCACCATTTGCTGCACCCATCCTATTTGTCCAAAAGAAGGACAAGTCTGCACGTCTTTGTGAGACTATAGGGCATTGAACAAACTCACCATTCCTATGCCAAGGATTGAGTACATTTTGGAGCATTTAGACGGTGCAAAAAATTTCACTAAGATCGACCTCGAGTGGTTACCATCAGGTCTGCATTTTTGAAGCTGACACATTCCGGACAAAGCGTGGTCACTACGAGTTCGTAGTCATGCCCTTTGGGCTTACCAATGCACCCGCAACCTTCAATAAAATGATGTCCATGATTTTCGCAGTCCTCATTGGTAAGTGTGTTTTTATATTTCTTGATGATCTACTTATATTCTTAGGCACTGCGGAGTAACATGATAAAGATGTGGAGAAAGTCTTGCAACTTTTGCGAGATAATGGGCTCTACATAAACACCAAAAAGTCTATCTTCGGTGTTACAGAGGTTTAATATTTGGGCTATATCATCGGTTCCGCTAGAATTCGATTGGATCCCTCAAAGGTTCAAGAGATCTTGGATTGGGATATCCCTCAGACCGACCAAGAGATCCATTCTTTTGTAGGTCTTTGCCAAGCCTACAACACTCATGTTCCCAACCTTGCAGCACCTCTCACCGACTTGCTCAAGGGGGTGAAGACTTGTAGACAAAAAAAGTCATAGTCGCAGGCAAGGCGCTTGATGCATTCCGTGCACTCCAGAAAGTAGCATCAGAAGCGCCTGTTCTGAAGTTAGCATCTTGGGATGAACCTTTCGAGGTCATTACCGATGCCAACAATATAGCCATAGGTGCAGTTCTCCAGTAGGACAATAGACCTGTGGCCTACTGCAATAGAAAGTTGGATGTCGCCGAAAAGAATTATTCGGTTTATGACAAAGAGCTTCTGGGTGTGATCACAACGCTCAAACATTGGAAGCCGTTCCTCTACGGACAAGTTTTCACAGTCAAAATAGACAACCAAGCACATAAGTGGCCTCACACCATGCCAAGTGCCCAGTGGAGTGATCTGCACTCCAGATTGAGTCAGATCTTCCAACAATTTGAAGGAATGATCGAGTACATCCGTGGTAAGCATAACCCAGTCGCAGACGCTCTAAGTCGAAAGGCCAGCATCCAGGCCATGCAGGAGTCTACCATTCTTAAAATCACTGGGAAAGACTTAGATAGCATGGAAGATCAGTATGTCGATTTCCTTGAGTTTGGTACTCAATACAGTTTGGTCCTCACCTTTGAGCTTGGCCATTACTCAATGCAGAACGGTTGGGTGTTCTACAAGAACCGTCTTTGTGTCATTCGAGAAAAGCGAGTAGCTCTTCTCCATGATGTCCATGACTCCTTAGTTGGAGGACATAGAGGTATCAACAATACCCTCGAGAAATTGAAACGGTCCTTTTATTTGCTAAAAATGAGGCGTGATGTTTATTCACATGTTCAAGCTTGTAAGATTTGTCAAAAAGTTAAGGTTCCACATATGAAAAAGGCTGGGGTACTTCAATCTTTGCCTATCCCTGACAAACCTTTCATCGACATTTCTATGGACTTTGTAGAGCCTCTACCAGCATCCACCGGATCTCGTAACACTCAGTGTTTTACCATTGTGGATTGCTTCAGCAAGTTCTGTATGCTCATCCCATGCAAGCATACGGCCACAGCTGAGGAGGTAGGCAACCTTTTTCTCAAGCATTGGTATCCCATTTGTTGTTTGCCTAGCACCATTACATCAGAATGGGATTCCAAGTTCACCTCGCATTTTTGGAGTGCATTATTCGAGAACTTTGGAACCAAGTTATAGTTGTCTAATGCATTCCATCCATAGATAGACGGCCAGACAGAAATCTATAACTAGTTGGTCTTTGATGTTCTCAAGTCATACTGTCATGACCAGTAGTCCAAATGGGAACATTATCTTCCATTGGTCCAAGCCATCTTGAATGATACTCATTCATCCAGTGTCGGATAGACTCCTTATGAGGCAGCCTTTGGTCGCCGTTTCTCTTCTCTTTTGATGAGAATGGTGTCTCCATCTCTTTAGGCTAACAAAATGATAGAAGCATTTTCCGAAATCATTGAGTCAATTAAAGACCGCTTGACCAAAGCCCAGGAAGCTTATAGCAGACATGTAAATAAGTCTAGACGAGATGTCCACTTCAAGGAAGGGGATTGGGTCTATTCGTGCATCATGAAACAGAGGTTGAAACAAGTGGGCAAATGCTGTCCCAAGCTTTCTTTCTGTAGTTTTGGACCCTTTCCTATAGTTAAAAAGATAAGCGATGTCTCCATGAAGTTGAAGTTGCCTAACAATTGGACGATACATGATGTTTTTCATGTTTCTTGGCTAAAACCATATGTTGGACGCTAGACGTGGTAGACGAATCAGAAGTCATTGAGCCTGAGCTGATCCTTCTTTATCGTTGGAAGCATGGTTTTGGTCAAAGACTCCTTCAATTCTACACGAAGTTCCAAGATTGAGGTGCCCACGAAGCAGTTTGGCTAGACGAAGAGTTCTTTCAAGAGTACTTCTAGTTGTTGGCGGACTACTTGGAAGCCATGAACCTGCCGCCAAGTTAAGCAGGAGGGAATGTTACATGCACTCTGCACTGTAGTGCATCGTGACAAGATGGCTCATCATCAGTGCAACACTGTACAACAGTAGAACCCTTTAGGATTTAATACTTGTCGTACGTCGTGACCCCATTGTAATCCCCAGTCCAGGACATGTCAGGCACGAGCTACGTAGGTCATTCTTCAGCCTTAGTCAGTCAGTCAGTCAGTCAATTAAAGTCCCTTAACCCACTTGGAGAGAATCATTCATGCATATAGATGTCATAGAAGCCTTAGAGTTTGCATCAGGACATGCTTGCATTTTTGCATAGCATTCATCCCATATGCATTTAGGCCACCTATACCGTTGCAGAAGCGTGAGAATATTATTTGGTATTTTTCCCATATTTTATAGTATTTATCTAGCATTTTTCCACATTATTATCACCATTATACATTTATTTGCAAGACATGAAGCAGTCAGCCAGTTTCAGCCAGCCGACTTGCTCATGTAGTGCATATAAATAGCTCAGCCTAGCATTCATTCAATCATCTCATATCATTTAGTCGTCAAGCCTTCAAGCGCTTCATCCTTTAGCACAAGGAGCATTAACGCTTGAGCATTCAGCACATCATCAACAAAACGCAACAGCATTCAGCATTTAGCCCATACAGTCCTTGCGTTTTCAGCATCTACACAGTTTTCAGCATTCATATCATCATCGTTTTGCTACAGCTCTTCCGGTGAAGGTAAAATGCACGCATTCATTCATTTTCAGCATTCATTCACAGTCTAGAAACAGTCCCAATCAGCCCATATCTCAGCCTTAGATTTGTAGCCTTCTTACATTTCATTGGAAGAGTGCATAGGCTTGAGATCGGTCATCATTGGTGCTTCTACAGCCTCAGATTTGCAGCCTTCTTACATTCCATTGGAAGAGTGTGGCATAGGCTTGAGATCGGTCATCATTGGTGCTTCTACAACCGTGTACAGTTCAACCCAACTCTTGGTCTTTCAGAGATCTTGTGTTTGGCTTATCTACAATCCAAAGTTCATCCAAAGTCATTCTCTTCAAAGATAATAAAGCAAATACTTTAGCAATAGGAGGGGGCCCTTCAGTGGGTAATTTGGGACCCAATACGGTGTACAATTCTCTCTCTCTCTCTCTCTCTCTCTCTCTCTAATCTCTTAAAGTTTGAAGTGCTAAAAGTGGATTGCTAAAGACTCGCAAAACACAGGATAAAGAAGGCGGTGTGAGACTTGTGTGACAGGATCCTTTATTATGCATAATTCCGCGGCATGTTACACAAGATTAGGGTTAAGGCTTAGCTAGGGTGCAGGGGACTTTGAGGGTTCACACGTGGGCTAAGGACACTAGCAAGAGGAGGTCTAGATTGGCTAAGAGCTTATAATTAATAGCCTAGGGTTAATAATGGCTAAAGGCTTATAAATAAAGTAGGAAAGCTAATAAATAAAGCAAGGGCCGGGTTATTACTATATAAGTGACCTTGGGATCCCTTATTAGACACAAGAGGTCAAGTAGTCACGTAGTGGCTTGGGGCTACCAAGGTAGCGTGCAGGATCTTTTGGCCATGGCCGATGGAGCCGCAAGGTGGGTGGTTTGGCTCAAAATTGCCTCGGCTGAGTGATTTAAGCATTGTTGTGCGCAAGCTTTTTTTGTGGCACCTTGTGTATGCTACACAGGCCCCTACAACACAGCCATATGCAGGCACGATGGACCTACACAACAACGTATGGGCTGGGTACAGCAGCACACAAGGCAGACCGGTGCTATCCACAGCCGGCTGGGCACAGAACAGCCTGCATGTAGGTATTGCACGTGTGGACAGTTCGGGGCAGGACCTGGCCATAGCTGCATTGGAAAGCTGGCTGCACAGGGCGGTGAGGGAAGAGAGTGCACAACTTGATGTAGATTGCTTGATTATACAATGTGTACAAAGTACAAAAGATAAGTACACCTTGCTCAATAGTCTTGACTTTAGAGACCCTAAGTCGTGACGCTTGTTTTCACATTCTTTTTTTGTATAAACCCTAATTATAAATTTTTACATTTTTCAAGGTCTTTGCCGAACCGTGATGGAATCTAATTTGTTACTTCACATGAGTGGGTAGTTCTTTTTAAAGCGGTGAAGGGATCACACTAGGCTTTACCATGAACCCTTGGTGTTATCCAGATAGCCACTGAGTGGCAGGTGGTAGGCAGTCTTTTTGGGTGTTGAGTTGACCCAAGACGGGATGCCGAGTTAGGCAGTCTTGTGGTGGTGCGCTGAGGTCTCCGGGTGGCTTATTGACAGCCAGTGGAGCTGACTACAAGAGCCAGGGACACGCCTTGGGGTGTGAACATGGTGGTATCTTTCATCCTTGACTTTGCATGGATCGGATTGACCCTCAGGTTGACCTAAGGTTTGACCTCGGTGTTCAGAGGGGAACTTGGCTGCTTCAAGGCTTGATTGAAGGGGGGAAAATTGGCCATTCCACCTATGATCATGCTTAACAGGGGTTTTATGAGGGGTGCGCTCTTGTGATGTGACGCTAGAGTGTATTCCCATGTAGGATCTCCTGAGGCTTCGTGAGTTTCTACACTCTACCACAAGGGGGTACCATGTAGCCCGGTGAAATTTTAGTGTGCGACGAGGAATGGAATAAGGCCTCTTGAAAAAAAAAAGGCCTATAAGACCCAAATTTTTTTTTACGAAGTTTTACATGCACGTGTGCACCTGTATGTGTGTGTGTGTGAGAGAGAGAGAGAGAGAGAGTTGATTTTCTTTGGTCATTCCAGCTTGGAGATACCACTATCTGCAGAAGAGTGGGAGCAGAAACTGAAGCAAGCAACTTTTCGTGCCAGCTTTGTTCAACAGTTGGTGCTCTCTACTGTCATGGAGGACAACTAGTGGTACTGGCGCACTTGATGTGTGCTTGACGGGACTGTGATGTGAAAAGAGGCAATGACTCATGGCACTATTTATTTCCTCATACCGCCAACTTGTGGAGGTTGTGGATGGTCATGCAAAATGGAGAAGATACATGCATTGTCACCCCTATGTGCAAGAGACCCTCTTTTTAGCATTATAGCTTAAGAATCCATGCCTCAGAAAGTCATAATGCTAAAAAATAGTGCAGCTGTAGCACTGATGGTTAATTCTTCTTCAAAACATCTGCATTTTGTCATTCCTGATACCATGAAGCAGAAGAGCATCTTATTTCACTGGAATGAGGCAGTGAGCTCAGAAGCTTGAGGGCCCTTTATGTGCATGCTCTCTACTACTGTGATACGACTCTCTTGCTTTTCACTTAGGATGTTACCTTGCAATATTGTCTTAAGCTGGTATCTAAATTATGTTTATAAATCTAAAGTATATGGGTTTTAAGACACTGTTTGCACTTAAAGATGGATGCATGTACTTCTGTTGAAAACATTCTGCTTCATGGAATTGTGTGGAATTTATGGCTCATCCTACTAGGTCACAGTTGTTTCTATATGTATACATTATTCCAAGGAGGCCTTTTTGGCAGGCAAGGGCTCTACTATTGGGGTAAACCCCAGGAGGCAGGTGTGTGCTATGCTGAGCAATATATAAAAAGCTTGTGCTTGAGGTGTTGGGTGAAAATCTATTCCTCGAGTGGGGGCTTCAAACAGGATCATACACCTAGCATTGAGAACATGAGAGTGCGACATAGGTCTAGCATTAAAAAGCTTGTGCTTGTGGTGTTGGGTGAATACCTATGCCTCAAGAGTGGGGGCTGCGAACAGGATCATACACCTAGCATTGAGATATGAGAGAGTGCGACATAGGTCTAGTGTTTGTTATGGTGTGGAGTTCGTCAATGTTTGAGTCTGTCATTTTGTCTTTTCAGCTTTTCAATTATTCCTAGGTACAAACTAATTTGCATTTGAGTACTCGCCATGCAAACTAATCCAGATGAGTATAATCGTTTTTGTGTGTGATCCTTAATCCTTTTGGGACAGTCTATGATTGTTTGTAACTTGATAGGGAGGTTCCTCCCTATCTATGATTGTCCCAAGAGGATTAAGGATTAACTTAGGCGTCTAGGGTTGGTTGTTCTTGTGGGTCCCCAATAGGGCTTGGGCAAGTCACTAGGGCTAACCAAAGTGCTACCAATTGTCCTCATGCCAAAACTAGTCCAAATTTCTGACTTGGTGTTGTTAGTTACCACGTGTTGCTAGCTACCATGCATACATGGTAAGGTTCACACACACCGTGCTTCTAGAGATTGACTACTATGGCTAGATTGGTGCTCGTACACCCAGTTGCAAGCCTAATAAGTGCTTGAACACCTCCAAATCATTCAACAGGGTTACAAAGACATACGTAACATGCACCAAAATCATGTGCATGACATGCTTATGTGACAATGACCACGTATGAGACTTGAACACCTAACCTAATCATGATGCTTTGCACTTGATTTCTAGCTGACTCGTCCCTAGACAAGGGTTCACAAGAGACCAAGTAACCACCATAAGCCATCCACATGTATTGTATAGACACGGCCATGTGGCATCCAAGTGCAGGATGCACGTGATATCCCCTTTGCTTAACTTGATAGAATTTACATAGCCTCCAAAATAATGCCGCATAGTCTCCAATTAGTTTGTAAATATTGTCGAGAAACTCTTGTCAATCCATACCACTTCTTGCAAACTTTGTAAGAAATCGACGCTTTTGATGGTGGTCAGAGCTATGCTTGAAACGGTGTAAAAGAATCTATTTTGGCTATTCCAAGAATTCAACTCTAATATCTTTCACAAGCCAAAAAAAATCTCACTCTAGAGCAGAGCTTCCTTCCATGTAAGAGTGGAGAAACTGCCCGATCAATTTTTGGATGCTAAGCTATTTGAAGTGGTAATAAAAGATCTCAAATGATAGGATATCACTGTATATTAAAGACCGAGGAGTTTTTGGAAGAAATGTAGCCCAAAGCAGTAACTCGAAATGTGTCTCAATCCAGGAGTGAGAAAGTAAAATTATTGCCAATATATTTTGGAGGCTCCTAGGACTATGGTGGTCAACACTATAATAGGATTTTGACAAATGCTACTACCAGCAGTGTGATCAATTTCATAGAACAGGAAGATATGATGCACTACTTTAGGACCATTTCAGAAGTGGGGATTAGATTTCATGGGCCAAAAAAAAAGAGTCTTAGAATTACTAACAAGTTGGATCAATTGGTTGTGTTAGATGAAACTAGGCATAGAGATGCCATCATGAATCAAGCCGTAGCATAAGGCTTGGGACACCCTGTAGATTTAGTAAGGACTAGTGGGCAACCCGTGCTTCGCACATCTTTGATACTCCAAATTCGAATTCTACCCAAACCTCCTTCTCTTCTTCCTTGTAGATTTAGTAAGGACTAGTGGGCAACCTGTGCTTCGCACATCTTTGATACTCCAAATTCAAATTCTACCCAAACCTCCTTCTCTTCTTCCCGAACCTCCAAATTCTTGCCAGGTGGAAGCTTTGTAAAACTATTCCTTAAGATAATATAGAGAAGAGAAGAGATGATGGGGATAGCTAAAGGCATAGGTGAAGAATATAAAAGGGAAATAGCACAAATGCAATTAGCACTTGGTCCTTTTTTGTACCTTTGAAACAAATTCTTTGGAACACCGGGTCAAAACAATGGAATAAAAATTACAAAAGGTTGAAAAGCGACTAGAGAAGTATGGAGTGGAGCACAAGGCAGCCATAGCTGCGTACAGAGGAGCACAGATCAGACACACGCCAAGAAGATGATATTAACAAACTGTATTGCACGAGACAAGTGGGTTTGCTTAATATACAAGTGGGCTTCACTTGCCTTTCTTGCTCCTCCTGCTTCAACAAGATGTCGCCTATGAGCCTTTCTTGCTCCCTTGTATGCAGCTATGGCTGCCTTGTCTATGGCTGCAAGGGCCCACGGTACCCGTAGAGTACCCGTAGAGCCAGCAGAAGCTCAAAGAAGTGAAGAGAAAATACAAGGACGCTAAAGACTTGTTGCAAGCAGAGTGTTGTGTTGTGTTTTTTTACAAGCACAAGGCGTTCACTAGTATCCAGTGATCTATGTTCAGACCACCCAGGCAATTGCTAGGCTTCTGAGAAGTACTAGGCCTGACACATAACCGGTTCCAAAAGATCTTTCTTCGGAACAACATCCCTCCCAAGCTCCCGGTTTGGATCATAAGACTGATCTCCTTCTCGTCTGCTCATAAAATCACAAGATTGATCTCCTCCTCAACTCAAAACTACCGAGTAAGTTTTCATACCACTCGAGCAAGGTGATGGAAATGCAATTGGACAGTCAAGTCCACGAATTGTTGCAATCTGATTCCATATGTTCTAGTGTCTCCTTTTACATCACCGATACTTTTCATCTAGAAAAAGGATGGATCCTCTTGACTTTGTGTGGATTCCCATGCTCTCATTAAGCTACAATAAAGAGCAAGTTCTCGATGACTTGGATTGATTATCTCTTAGAGAGGCTAAATGCAGCAAAGGTTTTCTCAAAACTTGACCCAAAGAGTGGGTAGTACGATTAGGTACGGATAGTAGAGGGGAACATCCCCAAAACAACAGTCCACATTGGACACTGAACGGGCGTACTATGAGTTTGTGGCCATGCTCTTCAGGTTGACAAATGCTCCAATGACATATGCAAGATGATGCATGCTTTTTGGGAATTGATAGGCAAGTGTATCTTCATCTTTTTGGATGATATACTTGTATTCTCAACTACGATAGAGCAGCAAGACATTGATTGCAAAAACATGATGAAGTTGCTCGAAAGCAACGAGCTTTTTGTCAATGAAAAGAAATCGAAGTTCCATTTGGTCGAGGTTGACTATCTTGGCTACATCATTAGCTAAGAGGGCATCTGATTAGATCCTACCAAAGCTGTCGAAAAACTCAATTCGGAGATCCCAACTACAGCATATAATTTTGTGTGATCATTTTAGGAAATTTACCAGGCATATTCCACCCACATCGACAAGTTCTTGACCTCTCTAACATCTCTCACAACATATCTGTTGAAGGGTATCAAGACCCATAGGCAACACATCCACACGACTCAGGGTGGACTATAAGCTTTCAAGGACCTCAAGATTTCTTTAATTGAGTCCACTTGTTTAGTGCTTGCCTTGTGGGATTAGCCATTCCAGGTTATCACACAAATGCAAGTATTATTGTCATAGGAGCTATATAAATCAGAAAGGTCATCCAATTGCTTACATGCCCCATAGACTGAATTTTACAAAGTGAAATTACTCGGTCTACAATTGGGAACTCCTTACTATGATCCAAGCCCTTAAACATTTTCTTTATGGGCATGAATTTGAATTTGCACACTGATCATCAAGTTTTATGCTCTAACGATAGCATCGGTGCACCGTTGGAGCCAAATCTTCCAGCACTATGCTGGCGTGATTGAATATTTCCCAAGCAAGGCCAACCTACTGGCTGACACACTTAGAAAAGAAGGGACCCTTTCCCAAATCCAATCCACATGCATGGATATTGTAGATACACGACTAGTTGAGTTGAAGCACCAGTGGATGGATTTCGAGGAGTTCGATACAAAGTGGGAATAGGCACTAGCACCACAACATCATGCCACTTCTTGTTATGTGTTGGATGGCTTTTTTACAAAGGTCAGCTCTTTGTCTTAAAGTTTTAGGAAACTCTTCTCAACGATTCCCATCCATCACTAACGGTCATTGGATGGCTTTTTTATATGTCTTAAAGTTTCGGGCAACTCTTCTCAACGATTCCCACCCATCACTAACGGTCATAGAATCATTCACTTCTTGTTGGAGAAGTTAAAGTGGCAGTTTTACCAACCCAAGATGAGGCAGGGCATGTTCGTGTATGTGCAACATTGTCCAATTTGTTAGAAGGTAAAAGCATCTCATGGAAAGAAAGGAAGGTTGTTACAATTATTGCCAATTTCTAACGGAAATTTTCAAGACATACCTATGAATTTTGTGACAAATTTGCCTCCTAGTAGTCAAGGTAAGCGTTAACATGCAGTATCTTACGATAGTTTATCATTTTAGAAACTTTGTTATGTTGATTCCTTGCAGGGCGTACGTAAGTACTAACGAAGACATTGCCAAGCTTTTTATCCAACATTGTGTCGGTGGCATACCTAGGATCATAGTATAAGACCATGATGCCAAGTTCACAAGTCATTTTGGAAGGAGATTGTTTGATATTTTTGGGACTAAGTTAAATCTTTCCACTGCATTCCACCCAAAGAACAGGCGGCTAGACAAAATTCTACTATCAATTGCGTTCAATTTGCTAAAGTGGTATGTCCACGACCAGCAAGGTAAGTGGGAACATTATTTGCCTTTGATTCAAGCAATGCTCAATGATTCGCTTTCTTTTGCTATTGGCAAGACTCCATATGCGGTAGCTTTTGGTGGAAGACCGTTCCAGTCATTATTGACCACGACAATTGAGTAGTAGAGTCTTACCAAGAGATTTTAAGAGTCTGTGAAAAACAAGTTGGCCAAAGCACAAGAGGCCTATATTCACCAAGCCAACAAGTACAGAAGGCCGGAATCCAATATCATCAACAAAATCAATAAAGCTTGGTGATCTACCTAAAAAGGAAGTAGTTTTCTAGTGAGAGTAATGCCCGATTTTTGTACACTAAAGACCATTCTCAAAGTTTCTTATTCAGTCTAGAAAATTTTTAGCTCCTTTATATTAAGCCAAAGTTGATCTTCAAGCATCCACATGAACACAAAAAATGACATCATCCCAACCTCAAAATCAGAGTAGTGATTACCTTTTCCTTTTAGAGTATGGGAGGTCTTCTGATTTGAATTTAGCAATTGAACTTGAATATTTCATATGATGTAGAAATTCTTGCAAATCCTTTAAAAACCTTATGTAAAAGCTTATATAAACTTGGGTCAGAGTTGGAGTCTTAATCAATCTTCTTAATAGCGTTGATTTTGTTTCTAGTTATTTGGATACAATTTCTCAACTCCATCATACACCTCTGAAAAGTTTCTAGAGCAATGCACAATCCAAATTGCATGGCGTTATACATGAGTGCTCCCCACTTAGTAGTAAAAGTAGTATTTTCATGTCTTCTAGTGTAATACTGAGTTGATTTATATGCACAAACTGTTGTCATCCATGAAGCTATACATCTCATGCCTTGCCACTTTATCTAGCAGCATTGTGTTTATAAATTGTGTCTATAAAGAATGTTTTTGATTGTTTGAGTGTTTAACTTCCTTTAATCCACACATACTCGTAAATTTCCATTCTTCTTAGGTACCATAACTATTAGAAAAAGCTAGTCACTCTTAGGAATCCTACTTTCAAAAGATTATCAATCTTCTCCTTGACCTACTTTCCATAGGTGGCATTCATTTGGTACCTTTGCATCTTGATGGATCTTGTATTTGGTACTATCTCGCTTCTACAATCACGATTTGACTACCTAATCTCACATTTTTGATCATTGATTATACTTCTCACATCATGATCTAACCTCACCGATCTCATGTCTTTGGTCGGTTCTTGGATCGCCGAGTGATCCGAATCTTGGATGATGCCACTTTCCAGACGATTCAACATTTTTAATTGTCAGTTGTGATCCTTGATCTCTCACATATTGACTCATTGGTTCTTGAATCATGGTGCTATGACTCCTAGATGATCCCACTTTCCAGACAATTTAACATGCTTAATCATCGGTTTGTGATCCATCCTCCCGGATCTCATATCTTGAATCTTAGATCTCACTTCTACGATCGCGATTCGATGTCTTTAATTTCACCCTCTGATCGTTGCCTTCAAATCGTTGATTTGACTTTAAAAATCGCGACCCCCCTTAAATCATCGCGATCCCCTCAAATCATCGCGATCTGACCCATGTCGATTCGACTTTAGATCACCAATCGGGTGATCAAACTTTTAAGATCCTCGATTTGACTTAAATGCCATGTTAGCATGACTGGAGAAATGTTGTAAGCACGACTCTGTGTGGTCGGGTGTGTGTACGACGTGGGATGCAAAGGGGCAAATGCAACATGTATGTGTGGATGTGTGTGCACGTGTAAGTGCGAATGTGGGTGCACACACTAGGGTGAAAATGTGATGCATGTAAGAGTGGGTATGCGTACATGAATGTATTGTGTGAGTGCAATTGAAAATGGAGAGTATGTGTATGTGCACGTGGGGATGCAAGTGTTGTAAATGTGTGAATATGTGTATGCACGTGTGTGTAAAGTGGGTGCGCATACATGTTTTTAGTTGTTTTTGAGGATTCTTGGTATGCTTTTTTTTGGGGGGGTTTTAACCATTCCCAGTAAAGGTAGTGATGATACACTTGAGCATGGAGGGTTACGTTACATATGTACACATGGGCTAGGGTTTACCATGCAGGTGCTCAACATGGGTGATGCGGCTAAGAATCGCTTACCCATCCCACAAGATAAAAGCCTCGATGCCACCGAGCTGGCTTTGTTGGTGCGCTTGATTGAGTTGTTCCAACTTGCGAGATGGTGTGGCAGCATGCGCACATAGGTGTTGTGAGGTCGTGGTGATCCTTTTAAGCCCTAGGGTTGGTGTTGCTCTCATCAGTGTCCCAAAAGTCTATGCACAGTTCTATTTTGAGGTTTGACCATGGGTGGCTCTTCTTCAATGGGAACAAGGAGGGGTGGGGCCACTGTATATGTGCAAGGTTGACTCTTGTTGCTTGGAGTCCACAAGCTCTTTCAACTTTTTTGAAGGTGATGTCGGCACACGAGTTGAGGTGGAAGCCACTACTCTCCATTCTTACTTAAGCTTTGGAGTTAGCCATGAGAGTTATGGCTTTAGGTCTCCATATCCACTTGGATTTGATGTTTAAGGGTGTGTTTATAGGTTCCAAAGATAGGCATGGGTTTTTTTGATCTTCACACACCCAGATATGGAGTTTTCTTCATAGAATCTTTGTCCATCTAGGAATTGTATCGGAATCCAATGAAGCATAGACTTCTGGGGTGGTGGTACTGGGTACAGAGGCCATCACTTGGGATATTTTTGGCTTTCAGGATCATATAGATGATGATGTTTTTAGAATCCATATGAGTTTCCTTCGTAGAAGCGCTTGGCTTCTAACAACTTACTGGGGATCCAAGGGGGCTCAAGGTTTGGGTAAAACTTTGTTGCTTGGGGCACTTGATTTGGTAGATCTCCACTCACAATTGGGCTTTGGGATAAATGGTGGCTATCAAGTCCTTCATGGGTGTTATACTTTCCTTGGCTACTACTAGGTCCTTGCATGGACATTGTACTTTCCTTGGCTAGCTAGGGTACTCTTGGGTACCCATGTTTCCTTGGTAACCTCCATGAAGGGTTGCTGAGGTTAAGATTTCGGAGGTGGTCTTCCTCTTTGTTGGCGAGGTTTTGGATGTCCATAATGGATTGAAGGGGTAGCCCAACACAACGAGGTGAAAGGATTGTTTAATGTTAGAGGTTACTGAGGTGGTGGTTTTTAAGTGGAGGATGAGGCTTGGGATATTGATAGGTTTAGGGCGCCCTTATCCACAAAGAGTACCCATTCCAAAGAGGAGCGTTGAGGTCCTTTGCTAGCTAATGATGCAATCCATGGCTACAATCCATCCCCTTCCGATGAGGGTTCCGAGGATGATGCTCTCTTTCAATGTACCTGCGGGTAGGGGTACATAAAACTTGCACGACATAGGTTTAGATCTAATAAGAAACTCTGTTTCAAAAGAACCGACAATCATAGATTGGGAATTATTTATCGTAGTAATGGTTGCTATAGATAGTGTGAGGGGGGTGGGTAGCCTAATAAGGCTCACATCTCTCAAGATGACACATTATGGCTAGCCCCGATGTCAACCAAGATGGGTCATATAGTTAGGTGGTCTTTTTGGGGGAACTCTAACTCAAGGCGAGCCAATTCCACTGCTAGTTCTCCCTTGAATGTTTCGAGCACAAACATGGATGTGATTTTGGCACCATTTAATCATGCAAACCTTGTCCCCCCAATCTTCTATGGAAGAGTGTCCATGGTTGCAAGAACGTGAATCTAGTCCTTGGAGTCAATAGGCTCTCTAGGAGAGGCTCATATTCTTGGTTCTCATCTTCATAATTCATATCTATTACAAGCTATATAGATGTTAATCGATGTGGTGTAAGCTTCTGTATTGCATACTTTATGGTCTGATCGGTTATGTCTAACTCATTGGCGAGAATGCCCTGCCCTATATGACCAGTCTTCCCTATTTTTGAGTTTATTTTCAAGGAATGGTTACCCTTTCGTATATAAATGTGATTGGTTTCCCAATCGTGAGTGAGAACCAGTCTTGTGTCTCTCATATAAGGCCTTCTGGGATCATGGTGTATGACCCTCTTCTCTGAAAATCCATTACCACCATGATTGTGTGGTTGAAGCTTAGCCCGAAGGTCTTAATCTTTGCATCCTAAAGGACACCTAAGGATTTAGATGTGCTCCCATTTGTGCCTATGAGTGGTGGGCTTCCCTAGGCTTGTTTTGCAAGTAATCCTTGGTGATTATGTTGACCCTAGCACCACCATCCAAGATTGCAGAGACCATTGTTCCTTTATAAACGACAAATAACACGATGTTCATTTTATTGCTTTCAAAGTAATGCCTCAATTGTTGAGAGGTGTAATCGCGGTGTTGTGTGTATGTGGGAAAGCACCCTAGAGATGCAAGATATTGTGGTAAGATAAGAATGCCACATGTAATTTTGTATGGTGTGTGAGTGTTGACCAAAAGAGTGGAAAAGGGAGTGGATGATGATGTGTAAAGTGGGATAAGGCTAGAAGGCCTATAATCATTGTCTGGTTCATTGTGATATGTAATAGAGTTGTGTTGAGTGTGCAATCTCTCTCTCTCTCTCTCTAGTCATGGAGTTTTTAGTGGTATAATCCACCTTAATCTTATGCTTAATCTTGTGTCTATCACCCCATGATCAATCCCATATTAGGATTGTTAACATAGTATCAGAGCTTGGGTGGGCTCTTGGTCATGGTGAATATTTATGTATAGTTTTCTTGTTTATGAGGTTATTTGATTAAGCATTATTTTCAGTTTATCATGAAAAAAAATTCAACACTCATTGTCTCATTAGTATTGCATTTGGAGAGAGATTATGATCATGGAGATTATGGTGCTCCCCAAAGAAGCTTAAATAAGGATTTTCAGCAAGTATGATGGCTATGGAGTCTTCGGTGTCAACAAGGAAGCTGCCAAGGAAACAAAGGTGTCTCAAGAAGGTTGGTTTTATGAGTTTTTCCTCATAAAATTTTAAAGAAGGGTTGCTAGATGTGATAGTGAATCCCATGGTTCTTTGCATATTGGTAAACAATGTGTAGGTGCAAGATTATCCAAGAGAGGAATAAGCGTGCTATGGGCTGAGATGGAGCTCATAAATGGGCACACCGGAAGAGATGTGCTCATCATTGGTTTGCTCAAAGAAGATGAGCATAATGTTGGATCATCGGTGGCTTTATGCACCTTGCTTTCTTGTGGGAAACCATTTGGATAAGCACCCTTGTTGAATGTGCATGCATGTTGAGTATGTACATCATGGAGCTCAATTTTGGAGCTCATAGAGGCCATGCCATGTCAATGGCTATGTGGAAAACCTCAACTTGGAGGTTAAGGAGGCAAACATTATTGCGGCAAGGAGAGCTGCAATTTGGAGCTCATAGAGGTCATGATGATGGCCATAGAAAAAACCTCATGATGGAGGTTTCATTGAGAGGTAAAGATATGTGCATCAAGATGGATGCATTCATGAAGCAGTAAACAAGGCAAGTCACGTTAAGCAAGAAGAAGAACTAGCACAGAAGGGTCCTTTTGCAGCTAGAGAAGAGGTCCTGGGGTTGAACGGGAATAAGCAAGGCATGCAAGAGAAGAAGATTTAGCAGCAGCTGCTAAACTAGAGCAGCTTCAAAGAGAACTAAGCGCAAACCATCAGAGAATGCACTAGATGCAAAAAAGGGAAACACGAGATAAAAGTCAAGAGTTTTCAGAACCATGAGAGATGGTTGAATCTGGCTCTGATGTCATTACGATCAGACAAAGGAAAAGCAAAGATGTTATGGGCACTGCGTCAAAGAGCAATTGGGAAATCCTCTTCAACAAAGAGGTAGCAATTCCATGAGCAGGAAGACAATGTAATCTCAGGCGGTGAAGGCGAACAAGTGCAGTCGAGGGCAAGCTGTGGAAGAGAAGAGCCACAACAAGCAGAGTCAGAGTAAAGATCAAGCAGCGAACTTGTGAAACCAACCAAAAGGTCGCCACCATGAAACTTGTAAAAACGAGCCAGTAGGTGCAAAGATGGACAACAGCCCAGTGTGCGACGTAATTAAGGCCGACAAGGAGTAAAAAGATGATTTGGCAAGTCATCATGGAGGCTCTAAAGACAAGCGAGTGGCAGCAGATTGGAAATTGGCAGTGCCATGGAAAAGCAGTGGCTTAAAGCTTGTGGTGTTGAAATCAAGTTGTAATTATCCTCAAAGATATGTTCACACATATGAGTCCACTGCCCGGCTTCGGCTAAAAGGTTTTGTATTTTACCAGCTTATGATGAGGGTAATGTGCTCAAAACGAGATGTGTATTCACCCATTGGTTATAAGGGTTGCCCTGCCCGAGCTCACCAAGAAACTCAAAATGATTGTCGTGATGTGTGTATGTGTGTGCAAGGTGCATGCGCATGGGTTGGTTCCCACCAGAGCTTCTATCTTCAAATCGGACTCAGTAGTTCCGATGTGAGCGAGTCGGCTCAAAATGGACTCGGTGTCTAAGATGGTAGACACGCGCAGACACGTTCATTGGCTAACACTCCAATGTATCATTAAGGGGGAGTGTTGAGATGTAGTGATTGTGGTTGTGCAATGCTACATTGATATGGGTGATGGGTGAGTTGTGGAACACCTAGATTAAGAGGGGGTGTTGAGAGATGTAATTGCGTTGTTGTGTGTATGTGAGAAATCACCCTAGAGGTGCAAGATATCGTGGTAAGATAAGAATGCCACATGTAATATTGTATGGTGTGTGAGTGTTGACCAAAAGAGTGGAAAAGGGAGTGCCACATGGATGATGATGTATAAAGTAAGATAAGGCTAGAAGGCCTATATCATTGTATGGTTCATTGTGATATGTAATACCTTAATCTTATGCTTAATCTTGTGTCTATCACCATGATCAATCCCATATTAGGATTGTTAACACTAGCTTGTTCATGGGCACTTTTGACTGTCCTTTTGTCTTGGGTATGGAAGGAGACTATGGCATGGCTCCTCCTCCTCCTCTTCAGGTTCAGGTTTAGTTGTGTGAGCTCTTAAATTCCCATTCATCTAGTCGGATAAATTCCCATTCATCTAGTCGGATAAGTCTCTCCAAAGTTGAGAATTTCCTTCTTGTAAAAGATAACTTATCGAGATTTGGACTTCCAAGGATAAGAAGGCTGTGAGACGACCTGCTATGTTCCTCATATGATATTTGTGCTCACTTAGCTCATACTCACTTGGAGGTGGGCTTGGACCTGCTAATGTGTAGGGAATGTGCATAGTGACCCATCCCTAGGAGGTGGTTCCACTCATGGGGTCGAAATGAAGTCGTCACCTATCACATCAGAGAAAATATTATGGTGACTGTGATGACCCATGGAAGGCCAACTTTCACCTCTCCCACCACTGAGTCCTCCTTCATTGCATCTAGCAATACATAATTTGGTCGAATTGGTTCCAGAGGTAGAGGCTCTAGAATTGGCTCTTTTCGTGGCCTCTTGAGAGAATGGTTATAGTCTCAATCAAGGCCTTTGGCTAGCACTAAGGTTGCCTCATTGGTTCTATGTTTGGCTCAAGGATGGGTTCAAGAATTGGCTTAGGCAAACATTGAAGAGGTGGCCTACATGCCATATTGTTGAGGTTCCTTTCTCTTTGTTGCAATATGGCCTTGAGAACAGAGAGAGGTATAGTCTATGGTTGGGTTGCTCTGGTATCCATATGAATCATATTGCTCATATGACTTATAGCTCTTGTGTTCTGGCTACCCTAGTGGACTCTCAGAGAGTCCACTAGCAATGTCACCGAGTACTATTGTACTCATGCAGTTCCATAAGGAACTAATTGGGTGGTGTAACAGAGGTGGGTAAAACATTGGTGGTAGTCTATACATACCTCTCAGTATGGGGTTTTGATATGTAAGCCTTGAAGCTTATGACTATTGAGAAAAGCACTTGGTATGGGTGGTAGGGATAGTGGTTTCTTAGCACTGGGAGCATAGGTTATGCACTTGGTATGGGTGGTAGGGATAGTGGTTTCTTAGCACTGGGAGCATAGGTTATGGTGTTGGGTTTCCTTGGCACCAACAATGAGCTATATCATGGTTCTTGAGGTACTGGTAATGAGCATAAAATTGTTGTTATCTAGGTCTCAGCATTGGACACTCCTTGCTTATATGATTTTTGGCTACACCAAATCATATCGCTTTGTGGAAAGAGATGTGGGTGTCTTGCTTCTTGAGGTGCTGGCTAGGACTTGCCTTGAGGTTGCCCTTAGGGCTATCCCTATCACTAGGACTCTTTGTTAACACATCCAAGCTCATGTCCTTGACTAGGACTCTAGTTGGTGTTGGTTGCACATCCTTGGATGATGACGAGGCTTTGGATGATGCATTCCCTATCTCTTAGTTTGGGTGGATGACTTCTACATCCTTGTCTTGTAGCTCGTCTACTAGGTCTATTACCCCACGGAAACACTCATCAAAGATGTAGTGCCTAGACCTGTATAGAGATGTTCATGAAGCCTCTTGGTCTTAAGACCGATCATAAATCAATCGATGAGTGATAAGTCATCCAAGCATTTGTGGGTGCTACATCTCAAGTGGAGATACTTGGTTCTAGCAATGTAGTCCCGCATGGTTTCTCCCTACTCCTGCTTAAGGTTATAGATATGTACAATGGGGCTCCATTGGGTGAGAATCCCACTATGAAAGTTATCTCAAGACCTTGTAGTAGCTGGCCTTTTTAAGTGGGTGTAGAGACCTAAACAACAAGTAAACATTGTTCACTCTTAAAGCTCAGTAAAGTTAAGCTCTACAATGTTCCAAATCTTTCATTATTGTGTGGTGCATTATAAAAAGAGTCATAGAAGAAAATACCACTTTGTGCAAGTGATCTTGCACTTTTTCCTTTATACTGTTTCTCTCCAATAAATGCATGGAGCACATCAAAGTCTCCTATAATAGACTCCACAGCTTGCCAATCCATAAGCATTGAAGCATACACATCTACATGAAACATAAACAAAGTTTAATAACATTTACAGTTTGATCCCTGTATATCTTTCTTATAAATAGAGTTATTTCTGCATGAATACATGTTGTATAAGCTCTTCTTTAATCAAATTTTCATTCTACATGTTTGAAATCCTTTACTCTTCCTTTCCATGATGAGAAGAACCCATTAAAATCAAAGCTTTTACCATGCTAACATTTTTGTAAAAGAACCCAACTTTCTTTCTCAATCTTTGTATGGATCTAGTCATCATTGTTTTTATCTAAGGTATTTGATATAGAAATAGATGTAATCAAAGATGAGGGGTGACGCGAGCATAACATTACTAGTAATATATAAATTTTAAACTCGAATACACAAAATGAGAAGATGCAATGATAAATACATAGGTTTATAATAAATGAAGAAAAAAGGTTAAGGAAGACCCTCTTGAAGAGAATAAGGCCCTTTCACACTTGGACTTACTTAAAAAGGAAACTACTTTTGGAATATATTTGGAGCCATTTATATATAATAATTTATTGATTTTGGATAAATAGTATAGAAATGAGTTGAAAATAAAAAAACTTCCGTTATGGATGCTTTTATCCTATTGGTCTAAGAGCCTTCTCTCTCTAAAATGAAATGGCCAAAAAATGACGTCCCAAATCCCCTAATGTTGTTTGCATAGTTCTTGCCATGGTCTCCACACAAGGTTTACAATAATGAAGACAAAAGGTTAAGGAAGACCCTTTTGAAGGAGAATACGGCCCTTACTTAAAAAGTAAAAAAGCCTAAAAAAGGAAACTTGTAAACACACCAAATTTTTAAATGCAATAACTTTGGTTACAAAGAGAATTTTAGTCATAAAGCAAGCATTTCAGTTATATAAAACTATGTCAATTACATAGTCTTCATTCAAATACATTTAACTCTGAGAACATAGTCCTCATTCAAAAACATTTAGCTCTGATAACATAAACAATACGATTCCATGCACATATAAATTATTAGAGCATTCGTCAATCCTATTATAGGCATGGGGCCCCACTTACTAGCGAGCTCACCAAGTCTCATTTCATTAAAAAACACATGAGTCCATTTTGTACAAAAAAACACGTAAGCCACCACACATGAGCTTTGAAAAAAATATGTGAGCCACTAGACATGAGCCGTGAGCCACCAGACGTGAGATGTGAGACATGAGCCACTAGCCATGAGCGATGAGCGATGAGCCATGAGCCATGAGACATGAGCCATAAGCCAACATATGTGAGACGTGGGCCCCATGAGATCTGAGTAGCTAGATGTAACATTGTTAACCACTCTGTTGGTTAACATGGTTTTGCTCGCTTGACCTATCATAAGGTGCTTTGCAATATTATCCATATGAATAAGAACTTATATGTTGTAAGAAGACGGCATTGGAATATATAAAGTAGTCTTACTATGTGCTTAATGTCAAATATGGAAAGTCTACAGACTTAGTGTACAGAATTACTTAAAACTAGTAATAGATGCCATATTTTTAAGTTTGGCTAGCTTAGTGTGAAAATTAGCCACTTATATATAAGTCATATTTGATAATAAGCAATACACAATTATTCCCTTGCAATAGTTTACAGTTTGTGTGGTTTACTTGTGAGCTCTCCTTCTTCCCTCTTCTTGCTTGCTTGTAGGCTTTGAATTCATGCTTGCTTGTTGATGGATATATGCTTTAATAGGTTTGATTGTGGACTTTCCTCTTCGATTAGCTTCTTCTTTCCCTACTTTTTGTGAGAGAGAACCATTGCAAAGGATCCTCTCTTCTTGCCTCCATATAGGCATTGAGAGCTCTCCCTTCACCCCTTTGACAAGGAGCATTTTGCTATGACAATGGAGTGAGGTTGCGAGCTAGTGAACCCACATGGAAAGTTGCATTTGTAGCTCAAACGGCAAAGACCCAATGACACATACTTTGGCAAGATGACGTTTGTCGGGGACTAGCCTAGGGATTAGCTCCTTTTTTTCTTCCACTCCAAGCTATTAGGATCACCCAAAATTGTCCAATGCTAATTAGGAGGTCACACTTTGAAAAACATACGGTTTTGGAGCATTGGATGTGATTAGGAGTGGAATCCACTCCAAAAATATGAGCATTAAGCTCCATTAGGTTGGATTAGAGTGAAATTACAAATTTTTGTTCACGCATTTCATAACTTTTTATAAATTGTTCATGCATTGTTGAATTGGTAGAGTAGTCGACATGCAAAATCGCCTAAAAATAATTGTTGATGCATTGTAGAATTAGAGTGAAATTGTTGATTTTTGTTCATGCATTTCATAACTTTTCATAATTGTTCACGCATTGTTGAATTGGGAGAATAGAGACATGCAAAATCATCTAAAAACAACAAAAAAACACTCATTTAGTTGTATCATATCTATTAATTAGGATTAGGAACACTAAGCACACCCCATTACGTTTAAAAAAAATATCACAAAACCACCCTCTCTGTTCAAGGTCATGGTGCAACAAAGAGCAAGGGACCTCAACAATGTGGCACGTATGCCACCTCTTCATCCATTGTAAGTGCCTGCACCGTATTGCTGAGTGACCTCATAGAACCATTGCACCTAGTGCCCCAACTACACCCCAAATCTAGTGCCCCAACTCCATCCCCGAATCTAGGGCCCCAAAACTCCAATGTCATTCCATACAGAGGCACATGTTACAAGTGTGGATTCGAACATGCTTTCAAGGATTGTCCCAACAAAGTGACCGTTACCCTAGTGGCCGAAGCATTAGCCACTTTGAGAAGCCTTAACTTGTTAAGTGTACAAGGTGTACTTATTAATATACAATCCCCCTTAATGCTATCCCAAGGCTCCAAACCAAGCCGAGGTAAATTCTCAAGGAAACATCCAAGGCAACGAAAAAGTAGAAAGCTCAAACTTTGACCTCGAAGTAGCCGTGCGCAGAGCTAGAGGTGTAAGACCCAAAGGCTATAGGAGCCTCTAAAAAGGATAATGAACTAGAACTAGATGAACTAGAACTAGAGGTCTAAAAAAAGAAGAAGACTTCAAAGAGCTCACGAAAATGCAATGATCAGTTATTAAGAGCAACGATCTCGTATTGAAAGTGGTTCCGACGATAGCTCTAAAGTTGCCTCCCTCACCACCATGGACATAATAAGCGATCTCCTATTCAAACTAGCTCTTCCCAAAGAAGGGGGTTGTCGATGAGGGAGCTTGGTGGAGGGAGCTTTTCTTGGCCGCCTCTCTCTCTCTACTCTACTCTCTCTCTCTCTCTCTCTCTCTCCTTTGAACTCTCTCTCTCTCTACTTTGAACCTTCTCTCTATCTAACTCTCCCCACCACCATCTGCTCCCACCACCTCCTAGCCCAACCTAGCTCCTCCCCTCCAACCTAGCTTCTCCCTCTCTATCTATTATACCGTCTCTCTCTCTCTCTCTCTCTCTCTCTCTCTCTCTCTCTCTCTCTCTCTCTCTCTCTCTCTCTCTCTCTTCTCTCTTCTCTCTCTCCTACCATCTCTTTCCATTCTCTCTCTCTCTCTCTCTCTCTCTCTCTCTCTCTCTCTCTCTCTCTTTCTTCTCTCTTCTCTCTCTCCTACCATCTCTTTCCATTCTCTCTCTCTCTCTCTCTCTCTCTCTCTCTCTCTCTCGTTGAGAAATATGGTGCCATTGTGAGTGTTGGTCTAGCAAATAGCCACATGAGCAAGTATGAAATATCTCACATGAACTAATAAAGCCAAGTTGTACTCACCTCTCATATAGAAGGGGTAATTTCCAAGCAATGAATCAAGCAATCACATCGCAAATCTTTCTATTAGTATAAGTCTCAATCTTGTAACCTAACTAAACTTGAGTCTAGAGCTTCATTAGCACACACACACACACACACACACACACAATCTTGTAACCTAACTGAACTTGAGCTTAGAGCTTCATTAGCACACACACTCATGACGAGTTCCCTTCACTTCTATCTACCTTAGCTCACCTTTTTCATCACCACCTCCATGGCTATGGAGAGCTCTAGATCAAAGCAAGGTTAAGCTCTCTCATAGCTACATTAGCTTAGGTATAGCTCTCATAGCTAGATTAGCTTAGGTATAGCTCTCATCAATCTTCCCTTAGCTACACCTACATTAATCTTAGTATTAAGCTCACTAATCCACCCTTAACCACTTGTTGTGGTCCAAAATTATTTGAGCTCCATTCTCCTTATTCCCTCCACCATTAGTCAAGTCACTTTAGGGTGAGCTTTTCCTAAACTAGGTGCTTCCCCTCAACTAGGCACTTCCCTCCACCACCTTTTTTGGGCAACTTCGCTATTCTTTTCACGCGAATTTCATGCTGCAACATGGATTGGTCTTTTGGCCCATTCCTCTTGCTCGATCACAATCAACACAAGCCCTTTTAGGAGTGTGTTAGACATGCTATGAGCTACCCACAAACCAAATCTTGAGGCATTTGGTTCAGCAAGCGAGCGCATAAAAACCAATTGGGAAGAGCTGATGAATTATGCCATTTTTGGGGAGTTTTTGAGCTAATTTTTGGCCTTCATACAAGGGTCCTCACCGAGAGCTTCAAGGCCATGGTAAAATCCCCTTCAACTTCATTTTCTATGAGCTCAATTTGAGCCTCCAAATTCCATTACCTTTAATCACTATTTTGAGCCCTAATCATCACGATCATTAAGCTATGATTAGCAAAAATTGAGCTAATGCGACTTCAAAATTGGATCATTGGGGTTGTATTTAAACCCAAAAAATCCTCTCTTATCTTTAAATGCACTCTACCTAGCAGCATTAGTCAATTTAAATGAAAATTTCTTGCATTTTTAGCCATTTTTAGCTATTTTCTTTGCACTGGTTATTATCACTACATTGAGACTTATACTCATATAAAAAGACTTAAGATGTGATTGCTTGATTCATTACTTGGAAATTAGCCCTTTATATGAGTGAGTACAACTTGGCTTTGTTAGTTCATGTGGGATATTTCATACTTGCTTATGTGGCTATTTGCAAGATGGACGCTCACTCCCTACCTTCCTTGTGCTCCATAGCACCATATTTCTGAACAACCCCCCCTTGGTGCCATATTCTGAGGCTATTGTAAGGTGGTTGGGTGTGAGGTTTACAACTCATAATTTAGGGCGAGTGTCTAGTCCCGGTACAAATGAGGAGATAAGAGTTATGAGTTAATGCATGTGAAAGGCCTCTGATAAAAGTACATGTGTGAAGACTTTAGGTGAAGGTGACAAGGATTTTAAAAATAGCAAACCATTATCTTTGGTAACGTGAATTTTGGCTGGCCATGTGAAACTCGATAAACAGTTGTTATTGTGATAGCCAAGAGAGATGGATGGAGGTGCGCAGTTAGCTATTGAAGTAAGGGTTGATGATGAGCAACGTAGATTAACTTGCAGGGAAAGTGAAGCTGTGTGTGGCCTTATTAACAACAATAGCTATGGCCTAAGCAATGGAATCAACAGAATGCAAGTTGTAGCTACTGTGAGACTGGGCGCCAACAAAAGCTCTCTGGCATAGTCATTGACTCCTCAGAGGCGATGGAAGAGGAAATTCTCCTTGCTAGAAGGGATTCTTCACCTGCTACAGTGAAGCAAAAGATCCCAAAACTCTCCTCTCTCTCTCTCTCTCTAGATTGAAGAAATTTCCTCTCTATTCCCCTCTAATCAAATACCTAAACCTAAAGTAGATCAACTAGCAAGGAAAGAGACAAACTTTAAACAAGTTCCTAATCATTTTGCTTATGACCAATCTGAAAGCTAAACCCTACGCTCTGATACCATGTTAAAAGACATGAGTACGTCAAGCAAACTAGCTATGGTGATTGAGAAGCTGCTAATGTGGGTGAAGCCTAAGATACTCATGATGATGATTGTGGGCTATGGTGATTGCGAAACTGCTAAGGTGAGTGAAGTCTAAGATGACTCATGATGATAAGTGTGTTGTGCCAAAGAAACTATAGACTCAAGTTCAGTTAGGTTACAAGATTGAGACTTGTACTCATAGAAAGACTTGAGATGTGATTGTTTGATTCATTGCTTGGAAATGACCCATTTTATATGAGGAAGGTACATATTATTTCCTTACCCATTTTATATGAGGAAGGTACATATTATTTCCTTACTCATGTGGGATTGCTTGCTCATGTGGCAACATGCTAGGTTGGCACTCACTCTCCCTACCATGCCTTGTGCTCCACGGCACCATATTTCTCAACATCCTATACATTATATGAATCCATTATACATCAATAAACATTCTCAACTATACCTGTTTGGTTTGACATTCTTACACTTGCCTCTATGTCGATGGGTATATTTTGTAAATGAGAGGTTGGGACACCTAAAATGTAATAATAGTATATATTAGATATCAGACACAAAATTTAGATGAAAACATTAATTATTAAGATATTACTTGTTGAGATTAATTACTTTCTATAACATCAAGAGTTGTTGATTCCCCAACTTCATTCATTTTTTCCTCTCCTATCAATATCCATCCTGTAAAAAATTATTAAGCAAATGTTCTTACAGATTAGACTATTGAAGCGAATGTTTTTACAGATTAGACTATTAAAGTTCGCAGCGAATACCTAGGATTTTAAACTTAATTAGTGTCAACAAAGGCTTCGACAATGAAATTAACTTCACTCACAAGCAGAGCCATAGAAGGTTTACCCCTTTGCAAACACAAAAAGCAACCCCAGATAGCAGTCCACTAATCTAGTCATAACTTTTGCTAGAAAACTCCGATTGAGGAGATTTTCAGTGCGTTGTAAAGTTGACAATCAGCTCTACAACTTTGTAGAAGAAGTAAAAATTTGAATCTATGATCTATCAGGTAGAAAATATAATTTACGTAACCTGTTAAAAAAAGCACAAAAAAGCAATCCCGAGCGCGTAGCCAAGCTTTGATACCACTGTTGCAAACGGAAGCAAGATGAGACATATAAAACCACATAAAGCATGGAAACATACATACCAAGAATACCATGAATGCTCCAACACATAGGGAGAGGGAGAGAGAGAGAAAGAGAGAGAAGCATTGGCTCAATCGGCCCTGCACTGAGTGCCATGAATGGTTCCCTCAGTGGGTATTTATAGTTTTCATTAAGATAAATTTGGCAAAAGCCAGTTATAATGCTTTTTTCACCCAATTTAAGACTTTTGATACAAGAGTGTGTTCTCACATGAAGAGTGTGTGTATACAAATAGTGTGCACATAATAGTGCATGGCCATACATGAATATAGGGTGTCTACATAAATCTTCATGGTTGAGAGTGTTCACATAAATCATTCTATCGATTCTAACATCCACCACAAAGCGCATATGCTTTTGCCTGTCCTCATCTAGAGTTCCTGTAATCTTAAATTCTTTGGCCTTACCTTCCAAAGGACCAAACTCCTTTATTAGGTCTTCTTCGTCTCGGTGGCAGCAAGGTTGACCTCTCCTTCCCCTTCAGCCGTCGGTAGCTTGAAGACCTCAACCACATAGAGGGTGTTCCCTCTTCTCGCCCCTAATGGAAGCGTGATTGTATTTTACTTCTGCAATAGCTGCTCCAATTGCTTCGCAGCTTTGTAATTTTGTTGGAGCTCCTCCTAGGGCAGCACAACAAAATCTTTAACCCCCATCCTCTCCAACCATTGGGAATGCCTATCCACCTCCTTATATACAGTGAATGATAGGGGCTCGAAATCCAGCACCATTTTTTCTGCTTCAGGAATGCTGGGACTGAGCATCAGAAGGTGGGGAAAAGAGCAGAGTTTAGCAGAGAGGGAATCGAGTGCGCGCAAAGAATTTTTGAAAGATGATTTGGAAACTAGGCATTCGATGGAGAAGCATTCGACCATTGTCTGCACCTCCAAGGGCTTCTCCAAGGGTGGTCATAATTGCTTTATATTTTCATGATTACCCTAGAGCCTCCTCCCTATCCAACCATCAATGCCATGCCCACTATTTACAAGGTCATTAACGGTCGGTCGGCGGGCCGAGAATAGGTGATAGTGATGTGATAGGTTTCCCTTCATGTCCATGCACCCTTTTTCGACTTTCCCGCCTGCACCATGTTACTACCACCTGGCTCCTCGGTATCTGTACATACCGTTATCATATTTACATATGGGAAATCTATTTTTGGGCTATTTTCTTTACCATTTTTAATTTGTTCAGAATCTTGTCCCTCTCCCTGCTCCTGGCTGGACTCGGATTCTGGTTTCTGAAATATCTCCAAATCAGGATCTTGATTCCCTTATGGACACCTTTTTCCATCATCTAGCATCTTTCCATAATAGGGCTTTAGCTTGTACCCGTTTACCACTTTCCTGAGTTTTTCACCATCTAGACTCGCCAGTTCAAAAGTTCCTGTCGCCAGTTTCTTGACGATTCTCCGTCCATCTCATCTTGATGAGAACAGCAGGACAACATCTCCTTCCTCGAAGATTTTGAACTTTGCATTCTTGTTCACTTGCAGGTTCTTTCTCTTTTACACAATTTCTATTGTCCAAGTGTTGTGTAGTCTCCTCTCATCTAGCTTAAGGAGTTCTTCGATCGTGTACACCTCTGATTCTTCTGGAGAGAGCCTTTCAGCCACCACTGCTATCATGTCTGTGTTAGAAACTCATGGGCAATACTGCTTCCAGTCCATACACCATGCTGAAGGATGTAAGAACTGTTGCATTCTTATAAGCCATTTGGAATGCCCATAATGCTGAGTTCAGCTTTGTGTCCCAGTCATTCATGTTCTCATTTACTGTCTTGATCAGGATTCCCTTTAGGATCTTATTGGTGGACTTTGCTTGCCATTAGCTTGTGGGTACTAGACTATCGATTTCTTGTGTACTATCATGTGTTGTTATGTCAGCTTCATGATCACTTCATTGATGAAGCGGTGGCTCCCTCGGTCTTCACTGACTATCTCTATTGGGAATCCGAATCTTGTCATTATGTTTTCATACTACAGAAACCTTGCCTATAGATGATGCATTGTCTCTTAGGGCCTTGGCCTCCACCCATTTTCTATGGTAATCACAGTGGCCCTACCAAAATTTATTTGTTTCCTATCCTTTGAGCACCTGGTTTGAGCTCAACTTCATCCTACTTTAGGGCCACCATGGCTTTTTCCTGTTCAGACTACAATTCTTCCACTTTGTCTTGAGTGTCATCTTCCTCTTTATGAGTGCTCTCTTCATTCAATATCACTTCAAGATGAGTGCTCTCTTCATTCAATATCACTTCAAGATGAGCCGCCAAAACCTCTGGGTCGTACCTTTGCACAATCCTCTCTATGTCCACTTCAAACAAAGACAACAGATCTAGATTCTCCTTCAACACTCTCTCTTCTTCATCATCTTCTACCCCTTCTAGGTAGTTTAGGCCCTCTGCGTGCATTGGTCAGCTTACCGGGTTTAGCATTTTCCAACTAAAATGTAGACTTTACTTTTGCCTTTCCTGATTGTGATCTTGTCGATCTCCTAGTTGTGCTTTATCTTTCTGCTCCTGAGCCACAATCTTCCTAGGA
This sequence comes from Cibotium barometz, assembly GCF_041138505.1. Lineage (NCBI taxonomy): Eukaryota > Viridiplantae > Streptophyta > Polypodiopsida > Cyatheales > Cibotiaceae > Cibotium > Cibotium barometz. The sequence goes on along the minus strand of NC_141078.1, from coordinate 25,117,647 downwards.
GCATGGGATATGCACTTGCTATTTCAGTTATCTTGAGAACAATGAACACAGTGAAGGCACATCCTGCCACTTTTATCTATTCTCCTTTCATTATCCTAACGGGTCAGACCCTTCTTTGATCAACTATGTGAATCTGGAATGGTGCAGAGGCTGCATGTCTCAGTAATCCCTAGCTTTTTAGCTAGGTTATTTGATATTATATTTATCCCTAACCCTCCATCCAAAATGTCCCTTGCCACTGTCTCACCTCTGATCTTGATGGTTACTTCTCGAACGAACATATCACAATCCTAGGCTGTCTCCAGCACAGGAATTCCAGCACAGGAACTAGAACATACTAACTTGGTGATTTATTCTCAGACCTTTTGCTGCCGGCCCACTGTTCTGGTTTCTTTTCTAGTTCCTGCTCGGCATTCTTGCCTATTAGCGTCTTGACAAGCCCTTGTGATCTTGTCATGGCCATAACTTCTGGTGGCTTCTCTTGTTCCTTTCCTGCATCATGGTCTACCCTTACCATATTGATAGCTACATCATTTCCTATTGGGTTTGCCTCTTTTCATGGCCTTGCCTCGTATAGTTCCTGTTGATGGCGCTGGAATATGGGGCAATCATTTTTTATGCACCCTAGACCATTGGAGTAGAAGCAAGCTCCCCTCAGGCTAAATATTCCACCTTCCCCAAATCTTCCACCTCCTCTTTCATATGGTCTGTTGATTTTTGAGGTCTGTGGCAACCTAGTTGATGGCTAGGGCTTTCTTGCTTCTGCTATCTTTCCACCACCCTTGGATTCCTATTTCGAGTATTATAGTAACACACCTATGCAGAGTGATTGTTCTTCCCACAAATAGTGCATAGTTGCTAAGCATCTCTTAACTGGCACTCCTCTTCTGTGTGCCCTTGATTGTTGCACCTTGTGCACCAAGCATCTAGTTTGAGTCTGGATCTTGCGTGTCCTCTGGTAATCTTGGCTAGGGCATCCCTTAGTTCTTCCTAAACCTTCTCTACCTACTTCTTGCCTTTCTTTTTTCGCGGCTTCCACTCTTTGGCATCCGACTCCTGACTGGATTTTGACTCTGAGGTATCTTCTACGAAATCCATTCTAAGGTTTCTTTCTCTTTCTTCTTCCTTTTTTCTTTCTTCTTTTTCTTGGAGTCTTTGTTTGTTTGCTTCAAGACCCCTTCAGCTCCTCTGGCAGCTCCTTCCACTACTTGTTCGAATGTAAGGGCATCCAAGTCATATGAGGCTACTCCCGTCTATAGCTTTTCCCTCAGTCCTCTCACAAACCACTGGCTTAGCGTGGCTAAAGTGGGATGGTTGGGTTGGTCCATGCGCATCAGCATTGTTTTAAATTTAGTTGTGTAGTCTTTTGTTGGCCTCTTTTTGTGCGTCATCCTCTGCAACTTTTCTAGCACCTCTGTTATGGTTTTGTCTTTCCCTGAATCTTTTTAGGAAAGCCTTCTTCAATTCTTCTAATGTCTAGAAGTGTTCCATACCATATTGGGTGTACCAATTCTAGTGGCTTTGTCACCCAATGTTGTTGCAAAGTATTGACTTTTGCCGCAGCAGAGCTCTAGTGGCCAGGAACGTGGTTTCAAAGGCAAAGATGTGGGTGTCTGGATCCTCCTCACTCTTGCCCTTGAATTTAGGGTACTTAAGGGACATCCTGCCCACCACTGCTGCTAGCTCTTCTCCTTCCTGAGCTTCTTGCCTCCTGTTTGGTGGTTCCTGGTGATCTTTTTCTTGATTCCTTAGTGGTTAATATGTCTTTCCAATTGCCATGGAATCCCATCTACTAGTCTTCTTGGATGGTGCAGTGGTGCTTCTTGTTCTACAACTTTAGTGTGTTTATAGCAATACTGCATCGCCCTATTTGAGCTCCCTTCATTCTCCAAGTGTGCTCTATTGTGCTCTTATGACTCTCTAGTTAGCATTCCTGACACTAGTTAGTGTGTGCTTTCTTTCTAGACTTCTTTTGACTAGCTTACTCTACTGATTGTGTGCAAAACTTAACCTAGAACTAGCCTCTATCTTTCTACTCCCCTACCTGGCACACCCATTCCCCAACAGGATTGCCAAAAGTGTTGGTGTCCGGTCGAGACCCGGCACTTGCGTGGTTCCAGATGACCTAGTCGCCTCCGGAGGAGACGTGACTAATACAATTGTGCCCGAATAGGGGAGTCAATCATGGAAATGTAGAAGTTAGTTCCTAAGTCTGACAAGATTCCTAACATGACTCCTAATCCTGATTCCAAAGAGTCACGTCCAGATAGGAATGACTTTGGATCCATATGCCAATTAGAAGACATATTTTGACAAGAAAGTACTTAACACAGACTAGGAAATGAATAGACTTATATAGTACATAAAATGGAGAATTGCACAAACAAATCAGTGTATCACTACAGTAAAGGCTTAGCCCAACAGTACAATGTAGCAACACACTTGTCACTCACTTCTCTCTTCTCTATCTCGTATCTCTCTACCCCCTAGATAAGTTCCCATTTCCTCTTTTATGTGTTCCCGAGTACTACCCGTTGTGGTAAGATCAGTTATACAAGGTTGTGAGACAAGAAAGAAGATTCATGCCCTAGAGTTTGTTGCCCAGCGGATACACTGGGCGGCAAGGCTGGCTGGTGGGGACCGATAGCTGGATGGCCACCAACAACAACTACTATATGATGGCATGTAGCTTGCAAGAGCTTTTGATAATTTCTTCTTGCAAAATAAAAGAAGACACAGATGCACAAGTTTAATTGTGGGAGATGATTGATGATGTTTTGGTGCATAAAAGATTTCCTAAACCAAATTGTATGGCTTTATGAGACAAGAGCTAATTAGAGGGCAGTAACAAATGGACCAAAAAATAAATTAGAGGCTCATGAACAGTCATGTCTTTTTCATTGGGAACAAAGCTTAAATAATAGTTAAGAATTTTCAAGACGAGCTTAAATATCCATATAGTTCAATATGTAGTCAAGAATTTTCATTGAAGGAACAAAGCTTAAATATCCATATAGTTCAATATTTAGTCAAGAATTTTCAAGACGAGCACAAGTGACTTTTCCATTAGTGGTGTTGTGTATTGAGAAAAGAAGAGGCACTTTCAAAGTATAGGTACGTTAGATCATGGTAGATATGGGAAAGTCACCAGTGGAAACTTACTAGTAGCCATGGATTATTGGCTTAATGGGTGGCATATAAGATACCCTCATTGGAGGAAGCACCTTGTAGGGGTAAGTAGTACTTCTTCTATTTTTAGAACATAGAGCTTATACTGTGGATCCTCACATGTTAATCTTTTTTTTTTGGTAGGATGTGGATGATGCAAATTTGTCATACATCTGACCACCACTCTAGCTAACAAAACATGCAAGTTGGTTGGCACGAGAGGGTTTCAAAGGAACCATCAATTTATATGATGATGTTGTTTTAGATCTCACTAATGCCCTCTTGCAATCCACAAAGAAGCATGCCTTCATGCAAGGCAAATATCATGGTGGAGGCCCTACAATAACAAAGTGAATCAAGAAGGCTAAATCATCAAAATCTCCAAGCCCATCCACTGGCAGGATGGTGGAAGAAGCAATGAGTGGTACGCCAATGTATGTGCAGCCAAACTATATTGGTGATAACATTATAGTTACTCAGCATCGAAAACCAACAATTATAAATCTTGAGGATGATTACTCATCACATCACCCCGAGTATGTTACAGAGGACCAGCCATGTAAGAAAAAGGGTAAGAGGTTAAACTTTCCACCCTCTTTTTCTACATCTACACAAGGTAGTCAACACAATAAAGAAGGATTTATAACTAAGATGAGGTGTAAGAAATTGTTGAAAATGATATCCACGACTTAATGTGGGCTATATGTCAACAAACACCTCTAAGAATGGTTAGGTGACCAAGATGGCAATTGTAAATAACAAGGTTACCTACTAAGAATGGTTAGGTGACCAAGATGGCAATTGTAAAAACAACATTTAAAACTATGGGTGAGGTGTTTCAACTACTTTATATGGTATGAGAGAGTGGTCAAGAAGGCAGAGGCATCAATTCATGTAGTTTTGTAACAATAGCATGGATCACACTTGGAGAGTATGGAATACTATCTATTAAAATCACATGCAAGGCCCTAGTTGTGTGGCTAGTTTAGAAGAGGTACAAACCTTACCATAAACCTAAGTGTTTTTAAGGGCTCCTCTATTCTCTAGGGGCTCCTCCTTGTCTTCACTAATGTAGCCGTAACTCCACCAAATACCATTGGTGGCAGCTTCAAACTTCATGTTCCACATATATAGATATTTTGAATCAATGGGCTCATTTGTTAGAAGTTTATCCCAAAGGTTATGGGCCTCTAGTATAATTCTGAGATGCTCTTTCACATCTCTACTAGATTTCTTATGCATAGATTCAAGGGTGTTCTTAAGAGTAGAGTTCAGGCCATTTGATGAAGACATGATGAGTGAGGATAAATGTTAGACTTAGGTAAAGTAATTGGATAAATTCTATACTTAAATAAATGTGCTAGGGGGTCATGTATATAGATAGAACATGCTAAAAATACAAAGTGATTTGCATGGATAATTGCTAAGATTAGCTAAAGTAATTAAATGGATAAATGCTATATTTAGTTAAAGTAATTGCATTGCTAAATTATATACTTAAATAAATATGCTAAGATATTCCAACCATTGAAAATATATAAAATGATGATGTTGACATTAACAATAAAAAAATATTAATATATAAAATGATGATATTCCGACCATTGACATCAACAAAAAAAAATGTATTTGTCATTTCCATTTGAAGCATTGCAATATAACCATGGCAATTGTCCAAAAAGTTATTAAAAAATAAAAACCTTCATAAGAGGAAGTTGATAGTGATATTATACATAAAATAATGATGATGCCATCAATAGAAAAAGAAATGTATTTTTTTATTTCCTTTTGAAGCATTGCATTACAATCATGTCGATTATCCTAGAAAGATATTAAAAAATGTATTTTTTTAATTTTCATTTGAAGCATTTCATTATAACCATGTCGATTATCCTAGAAAGATATAAAAAAGAAAAAAGTATATAAACCTTTATAGAGGAAGTTGATAGTGATATGACATTAGGGACATTATATATTGGTAATTATAATATATATGTGAGTTCAATGCTATGTACACATTTTCATGCAAATTTGCCAAAGCAAACATTCACATTTAAATGTAAGGAAGCTAAGATTCAACACAAATATATTTGTTTGTCTACACAAACAAAAGTCAAGTAGAAAGACAAATAGGTGTCATTCTAAAAAACAATCTTCTCATTAATACTCTCATTCAACTTAGATACCAACTAAAATATCTCCTTTTTAGGTTATTCGCTTAGTGCTTAACATTATGATTAGGTCCTCCTTTTTTAAAGTGGGTTGATGTATAAACATGTTACGGTTTGTATCTAGCCCAAAAATACGTGAATATACAACATATAGGTGCTTGCATGCACATTATGATCTACCTATCCCAACCCTAATTTGAAAATCTAGACATGTGCATGACGGATTCTTTCCTATAGTCACCCTCCTATATTTCTCATAGTAGTGATTCCTTGGTCTCAATTACAAACACTTCCATCTGTCTGACCTTAATGACCAAATGCTCGAAGATAATAGTTGTATTCAAAATCGATGAATCTATCCTCTTAGCTACATATCCGATATGCCACTTCTATACTGTGTTGATAAATGAGGTGCATCATTTGCTTCTTGGTGTAATATCCTTAGAACCCTCTCCTATCAACAACCAGCTTGCATGTAGTAGTTATGTAGCTATGTCATGTTGTTTTTAAGAAACAACCTACAAGGATGATATCATAACTTTTTTTGGAATAAAATTAACTTTTACATATAATTGTGTATATTATTCACCTTCTCAATTTTACATTGTTTATTGTTTTTAAGAAATAGTATCCAAGGCTGATGAAATATTTTTTCTAGAATAAAATTATATTTTACCTATAATTATCTACATTATTAATCTTGTCAATTTTATATTGTTCATTGTTTTTAGGAAATAGTATGTAACGTTGATGTAATATCTTTTCTGGAATAAATTTATCTTTTACTTATAGTTATGTATATTATTCACCTTGTCAATTATACATTGTTTATTATTTTTAGGAAAGTGGAATCTTTAATTCTAAGTTTCATGAATCTTTAATGACATGCAAGTGCAGGCAACGATATACAAGCACATGCAAAAAGTAAGAAGGGTATGCAATTGTATGAAAAGGGTATGCAATCATATGAAAAGGCATGTAATCACTAGCAAGAGCATGCAACGATATGCAAGCACATGCAAAGAGTAAGAAGGGTATGCAATCATATGAAAAGGCATGTAATCACTAGCAAGGGAATGCAACGATATGCAAGCACATGCAAAGAGTAAGAAGGGTATGCAATCATATGAAAAGGCATGTAATCACTAGCAAGGGAATGCAATCACATGAAAAAGGCATGTAATCACTAGCAAGGGAATGCAATCACATGAAAAGGCCTAGAATCACTTGCAAGGGCATGCAATGATATGCACACTATGCAAACATCACAAAGAGTATTAAACAACATGCAATCACAAGAAAAGGCATGCAACTCTATGCAATCACATGCAAAGATAATTAAAGGATATGCAATCACATGCAAAAGGCATGAAATGACATGCAAGGCTATGTCATTTCATGTAAGCGAATGTAAAGATAAATAAAGAGAAGAAATGGTCATGGAAGGACATATAAGTACATCCAAGGGATAATACAGGGCAATCAATGACATGCACATGAAATAACATACAAATGCAATGCCATGCTATGCAATGACATCATCAAAGGATAATAAAGGGTAAGAAATGTCATGCAAATGAAAAAAAAATGCAAGCACATGCAAATAGTATTGAAAGGCATGTAATCACATGCAATGCGCCGCTTGCAATTGCATGCAAAGACAAGGTGAGAGAGACAGAGAGGAAAGGAGGGAGGGAGAGACAAAGAGAGAGAGCTGAGAGAGAGAGAGAGAGAGAGAGAGAGAGAGAGAGAGAGAGAGAGAGAGAGAGAGAGAGGGAATGAGTGAGCTGAGATAAGAGAGAGACATGAGGGAGGGAGGGTTGGAGATGAGGTGAGAGTGAGAGAGGGCAGGAGAGAGAGAGAGAGAGAGAGAGAGAGAGAGAGAGAGAGAGAGAGAGAGAGAGAGAGAGAATAACATGCCAACAAATGCAAAGGAATAATAAAAGCAAACATAGTGAGAGAGATGGTAGACAAGGAGAGAGAGAGAGAGAGAGAGAGAGAGAGAGAGAGTGAACGAGTGAGCGAGCGAGAGAGAGAGAAAGATAGAGAGAGAGAGAGAGAGAGAGAGAGAGAGAGAGAGAGAGAGAGAGAGATAATGATATGCCAACGCATGCAAAGGAATAATAAAAGCAAACATATTAAAAGGGGGAGAGAGAGATGGTAGACAAGGAGAGAGAGAGAGATAGAGACACAGAGAGATGCAAGGAGAGGGAGGAAGAGAGAGACACCCTCCTTGACAAGGTAGGAGAGAGAGAGAGAGAGAGAGAGAGAGAGAGAGAGAGAGAGAGAGAGAGATGAGATGAGAGAGACAGAGGGAGTGAGAGAGAGATAGAGAGAGATAAGAGAAAGAGAGAGTAAAACAAGGTGAGAGAGAGAGAGAGAGAGAGAGAGAGAGAGAGAGAGAGAGAGAGATAATGGCATGCCAATTAGATGCAAAGGAATAATAAAAGCAAAACATAGTAAGAGGGGAAGAGAGAGAGGAGAGAGAGAGAGAGAGAGAGAGAGAGAGAAGGAGATGAGGTGGCCAAGGTGAGAGAGAGAGAGAGAGAGAGAGAGAGAGAGATGAGGTGACCAAGGAGAGAGAGAAAGATGAGATGACAGAGGGATAGAGATAGAGATAGAGATAGAGAGAGAGGGGGGGAGGGTGGAGGGTGGAGAGAGAGAAAGAGAGGATGGGAGTAAGATAAGGTGAGAGAAAGAGAGAGGGTGGAGAGAGAGAGAGATATGGGAGGAGAGAGAGTGAGGGAGGGTGGGAGAAAGAGATAAGGAGAGCAAGTGAGAGGGGGGAGGGTGGGAGAGAATGAGAGGGAAGGGTGTTAACCCCTAGGGTTAACACCTAGGCGGACATCAAGCTTCATTGTCCACTCTAGGTGCATGTGCACATTGTTAACAATCCAAAAATGGGATTGATCATGGTGATAGACATAGATTAAGCAACATAATTAAGGTGGATTAAACCACACTAAGAACTCCATAAGAGAGAGAGAGAGAGAGATTGCACACTCAACACTCAATTCTATTGCACTATCTCAAGTGAACCATACAATGATACAGGCTTTCTAGCCTTATCCGACTTTACATGTCATCATCCATGTGGCACTCCCTTTTCCACTTCTCTTGGTCAACACTCATACACCATTCAATATTACATGTGCCATTCTTATCTTGCTACAATATCTTGCACCTCTAGGGTGCTTTCCCACGTACACACAACACATGATTACATCTCTCAACACCCCCTCTTAATCGAGGTGTTCCACAACTCACCCATCATCCATCACCCACATCAATGTAGCATTGCACAAACGCAATCGCTACCTCTCAACACTCCCCCTCAATGATACATTGGAGTGTCCATCAACCAATCATGTGTGCGCGTGTCTACCATCTTAGACACCAAGTCCATTTTGAGCCGACTCGCTCACAGCGGAACCACTGAGTCCGATTTGAACATAGAAGTTCGGGTGGGAACCAACCCATGTGCATGCACCTCACACGTGCATCGCTCATGCACACATCGTGCAACAACCATTTCGAGCTTCTAGGTGAGCTTGGGTATGGTTACCCTCATACCATGGGTGAATACACATCTCATTTTGAGCACATATACTCGGGCACGGTTACCCATCATCAATTGTGGGTGAGAATAAAAATTACAAAACCTTTTGGCCAAAGCCGGGCAGCGGATCCTCATGTGTGTGTGAACATCTTCTTAAAAGGTTGGAAAAATTCAGTTGTGTGTGAAACTACCCTTCTTGTCAATGCTGCACTTGTAACTTTTTTCTGCTACGCGCCACGATGCATTTCTTTGCAAACTGGCATCATGTCAGATTGAGCCGTTCATCATTAACATCTTCTCTACCTTGCTATCTTCGGTACAACAACCTAACACAGACTTTACTGCATAACACATCCCACACGGTTCATCTTCTTCTTTACGCTGCTATGACCATCGCCATGCTGTCAACCGTGGTCACCTTCAGTCTGTTGGAATTAGGGTTGCAGGAATGCACACACAACTTCAAGAAGATGAGGAAGCTTGAGCACAACACAGTAGTGTATTATGAGTGCCAAAAATGAAAGATTACAAGCCCTAGAAGATAATGGGCGTATATACAATGCACGGGGGAAAAAACCTCCTAGTGAGGGAAAAAGTGCCCCGGCGGTCCTAAGTGTGTTCACACACATCACTACTATAATATGGTAACAAATCCCCCCTGGAGTGATGCGGTGAACAAGAGCTAGCACTCATGTATAGGGAAGTGTCTAGCTATGTGGACGAATCCACAAAAGGGAGTAAGCCCAAAGCTTTGCGAAAAGCTTCGAACTTCTCACGAGGCAGAGCCTTTGTGAAAAGGTCTGCAAGGTTATCCTGCGTTGGCACATAAGCCAAACTGATCTCTCCTGCAGAGAGTCTCTCCCTGACATAATGGTAGTGCACCTCAATGTGCTTCGTACGAGCATGGAACACTGGGTTCCGCGCAACTGCCAATGCGCTCTGACTGTCAGTAAAGATGGTGGTGGCAGATGGCTGCCCAACACCCAAATCAGCCATAAGGCGTCTGAGCCACACACACTCAACCGTAGCTGTGAAAGCTGCCCTGTACTCAGCTTCACAACTAGAAGTGGCCACAGTAGGCTGCTTCTTGCTCAACCATGATATGCATGAGCTTCCAAGCATGAAGCAAAAACCACTCGTGGACACGCGTGTGTCATAACAACCAGCCCAGTCAGAATCTGAAAAAGCATGTAAATCTGGCGGCAATGATCCCCCCTTGGGATAAAACAACCCAAGATGCCGAGTACCATTCAAATAGCGAAAGATACGCTTCACTGCCTGCCAATGCTTAATGCCTGGGCTATGCATAAATCTGCTCACCTGTGAGACTGCAAACTGAATGTCTGGCCTCGTAATGCATACATAAATGAGGCAACCAACAGCTGTCTGATAGAGTGTGACATCAAAGTGATCTCCAGCATCATGAAGACTCAACTTCAAACCTGTCTCCATTGGAGTAGCAATAGGCTTGCAGTCTTCAAGGCCAAATCTCCGCAACAATGTTTCAATATACTTTGTCTGACACAAAGCAATACCTCCATCACACTGCTTAAATTGTATCCCCAAATAATGATGCAAATGCCCCAAATCTGACATCTCAAAAGAGGCATTCAAATCAGCCTTAAAATCAGCAATATGACTCTTATTTGGTCCTGTGAGCAGCATGTCATCGACATAGAGAGCAATGATTAGATGTACACCATCCACACGTTTAACATACAAAGTGCTTTCTGTTGGACTATTCTGAAACCCATGTGCAGTCAAATATGCATGTATTTTTTCATACCAAGCTCGTGGAGCTTGCTTTAAACCATATAAAGCCTTTTTTAACCTGCACACTTTGTTTTCCTGCCCTCTTTGAATAAAACCACGAGGCTGCGATACATACACCTCCTCATGCAAATCTCCATTTAAGAACGCAGTCTTTATGTCCAGCTGATGTACATTCCAACCATTATGAGCTGCTAATGCACAGATGCTACGAACAGTGGTCATACGACATGTGGGAGCAAAAGTCTCATCAAAATCAATGCCCTTCTCTTGAGCATAACCTTTTGCAACAAGCCTAGCCTTATGGCGATCCACTGTGCCATCAGGCTTACGCTTCAATTTGTATACCCACTTAGTGCCAATGGCCTTCTTGCCAGGGGGCAAGTCACATAAAGACCATGTACCATTCTTCATAATAGCATCGTATTCTGCTTGCATAGCAGCCATCCAATTTTCTGAACTTTGTGCCTCATCAAATGAAACAGGCTCACTTTCATCGCACATACTAGAAACAGCCAATGCATAACAATCTGACGCATAAGAGGCACCATGAGAGCCAGAACGAGTGCGACTAGACAAAGGGGCATCCAACTTGCTGTCACGCAAAGTCTGCACCAGCCATCTAGGCATATTCCTAGAGCCCTCAATCTCTTGTCTCTCATCCTCAAGTGCATCATGCACATCTGCATCAGATATAGGCTGATCTGTGCCATCATTTAAAACCTGCATAGGCTGAAAAACTGCCTCATGAGATATTGCACTTGACTGTGCACCACTGAAAAGAGGCAACAATGTATCATAGACATCACGTGAGCTGATATCTGTCTCCTTAGTACATGAAACCAAGGGCTGAACTGCATCTTCCACAAATACAACATCACGGCTAACCAAAATGCGCTTTGTCTGTGGATGATACAAACGATAGCCTTTGCTCTCAGCACTATATCCAACAAAAATACATTTGACAGCTTTGTCATCCAATTTTCTGCGATGTTGCACAGGCACTAATGCATATGCCAGGCAACCAAAAACACGTAAATGGCCAACAGATGGCTTGCGGCCATGCCAAGCCTCATATGGAGTGACAACCTGTAATGCTTTGGTGGGACACCTGTTTAGTACATAAGTGGCACACATGACAGCCTCAAGCCAAAAACCATGTGGTAGACTTTGACTCTTAACCATACATCTTGCCATTTCCATGAGAGACCTGTTTTTTCTCTCAGCCACACCATTTTGCTGTGGTGTATACGGCACTGTACATTGGTGTTTTATCCCACGCTCAGCCAGAAATGCATTAAATTCTGAAGACATATACTCCCCCCCTCGATCTGAACGGAGGGTGCCCATCTTACTTTCTGACACATTTTCAGCCATAACCAAAAACTGTTTGAAGCACAAAAACACTTCGGACTTTGCCTTCAAAGGATATACCCATGCATGCCTGGTAAAATCATCAATGAAAGTCACGAAGTAAAGGTAGTTTCCAAATGATGGAGTTTGCATGGGACCACAAACATCACTGTGAACAAGCTGCAATCTGCGTTCAGCTCTCACTGATCCATCTTTGGGAAAGGAAGCACGCTGCATTTTACCCAATATGCAGCCCTCACAAACATGCTTGACAGGTGCCTCAAGCTTAGGCAAAGAAGACACCATTTCAGATTTCTGCAGGCGCAGCAAACTTGCAAAATTCAGATGACCAAAACGTGCATGCCACAGTTTTGCATTTGAAATAGCCTGCGTATCCATAATAGCACATGCTGAATCCTCTACACATTTGCCATCCATATTGAGCTTATACAGCCCTCGACATAGTGAACCAGATGCTACAATGATGTCACCACAAGAGAGATCATGAACAGTACATCTGTCATCCACAAATTTTACAACCAAACCTGTTTTGGCAAATGCGGAGACTGACAGCAGATTCTTTTTGATCCCTGGCACATACAATGCATCAAAAAGTGTAAAGGTGTTGCCATTTGCAACATTCAGCACAATCTGTCCAACTCCTTTAACGGGATAAGAGGAGTTATTGGCACAAGTGACAGTATTCCCTGTGGGAGCAGACTCAAGGAAAGTGAATAAACTGCGCTGCGAGGTGATATGCTTAGTGGCACCACTGTCAAAGTACCATACATCTGAATCTATTGCAGACATACATGTGTCATGCAAAGATGGGTCATAACTGCACTGCGCATTGAATGCCCATTCTGTATCTAGCACAACATTAGCAGATTCATTGTTAGAAGGAGAGGCATCTGCAACAGCCATACCAGCCTCTTTCTTCTTAGCCTCTTTCGCAGCCAGCTTAGGACACGCTTTGATGACATGATCATTTCCCTTACAGTACTTGCAAAATGTCTTCTGTTTGTCACCCTTCTTCTCATCTTTGTCTTCCTTCTTTGGTTGCGCAGCATTTGCAGATTTCTGCTTACTAGAAGAAAAGCCAGCTTTACCTTTCCCGCTTCTCTGACTAGCACCGAAAGCTTGATCTGCGACACGCATACTATTCCTGTTTTGCCTTGACTGGTCTTCTTGCAGCAAAACAGAAACTAACTCCTCAAATGATAAGGCATTGGGATTGCCTTTCATCATCAAGCGAAGAGTGGAAGCAAAACCCTGATAAGAATCTGGTAGACCATTCAAAACAGTCTGCACAAGTGAACTGTCTGACAGGATTTCATCTGCAGAAATGAGCTGCTCTTTGAAATCCTTGATCTTTGTCAAAAAGCTATCCATAGAATCACCTTCGTTCATATGCTCATTCTCCAACTGTTTTCGGAGGTAAGCAACACGAGCCTCATTTCTTGCCTGATACAATGTGGCAAGTACATCCCAAGCATCCTTAGAAGTCCTGCAAGAGCGAATATGTGGGATAATGGTACGTTTGACAGACAGCGCAATCAAGGCATGAGCCTGCGCATCTCTACCATCCCAACGAATCTGCTCTGCTGAAAGTGGTGGTTCTCGAACAGCTGCTACAGCACTTGTGCCTGCACCATCATCAACAGTACCTGTTTCTGATGTGTTTGCAGCATTTCCAGCCACAATAGGACGTGCATCAATACCCTGCACAATATTCCATAACCCCTTTGCTACCAATACATGTCGCATCATATATGCCCACAATGGATAGTTGGTGCCATCCAACTTATCCTCAGCAGCCAACATGCGGAATACATCATTGTTGTCAGCCATGGCCAATGACTGTACTACTAGATGTAAATGCTGTCTGCAAGAGGTAAACCTGTATAAAATCGACCTGTGCTATATAGCACAGCCCAAAACAGACGAATGGGCACCTGTCCTGCAGATTTTAATCTTGACAGAAAATCTGCACAGTAGGACGATTTTGCCTGCGCAGTACTTGGAATGCAAAAACGGAGGGCGAAATGACTTCAGATCAAAATTCTGAAACGACCAAGCCCTACGGGCTTTCCCACGGCATATACTAACCTGCAGACGCTCGTGAAACCTCGTTGCAATCGGAGGAGATGAAGCGGCAGGTGCCGGTGATGCTGCCCGGGAGGAGGAAGCCTGCTCTGATACCAATTGTTGGAATTAGGGTTGCAGGAATGCACACACAACTTCAAGAAGATGAGGAAGCTTGAGCACAACACAGTAGTGTATTATGAGTGCCAAAAATGAAAGATTACAAGCCCTAGAAGATAATGGGCGTATATACAATGCACGGGGGAAAAAACCTCCTAGTGAGGGAAAAAGTGCCCCGGCGGTCCTAAGTGTGTTCACACACATCACTACTATAATATGGTAACACAGTCCAGCTGTTACCGTTCGTTGGTGCTGTTGTAATTGCCGCCTACCTCTCTTCGCTGGGTGTTTCCTTAATGTTTGTTACTTGCTACTGTTTGTTGGCTTCCATCGTTTTCTCATGCTTTACGATGGTCAACTGAATTGCCCAGCAGACCTACCTTTGCTTGTCAATATTGCTTTGTTTATAGCTTTCGCTTCTTCACACCAACCCAAGCCATAATGGCTTCAATCTCTTTATATCGGCATTCTCTCTATTCTCTTCGCCTTGTGGATGATGGTGTTGATGCAGGTGAGCACCTCCACCTAAAAACCAAAGACCTCCTCTTCAATTTGCTTTTTCAAAAGCTCTCTGCCTTGCTCGTTCTCTTTCAGCTAGGACCTCTTCTTTTTCGCTTTGCTTCTATTGTTGTGGCTTCTCTTGGCCGCCTTTCTACTGCTAATTGTGCTGTCAGGTTGCCTTTCCCGTCATGAACTTGCTCGTGCTTTAGCTCTATTGAGGGCCCCTTCTTGCTACACCCACCATCGCTTCTCTAAAGCTGTCTCACTATGCTTACTATTCTGGGCGGTTTTAACTCCTTGCCATCTGCTCAATGCTCTTCCTTAATTGCAGTGTGCAGCTCTTATTGACTGCACTTCTTTGCCTCTTGAACCCCTTGCATGAGGTTCACATTGACCACTAACATAGCCACAATGAGCTCCTATTGAGTTCCACAACTGCTTGTGTCACGTAGGCTGTAACGCCTATGACCGACGACGGCAGACCGGATGGCTATATCCGGGGTTCAGTGGGAGAGGACGCCCATGCGGAGTCATGGGCAGCCAGGCTAGTGTGGACGGCAGGCCACACACTATATAGCCTGGGGGATGAGGGGCAATCCTCATTCTTCCTCTATGGTTGGGTGGTGAGCCAGAGGCCGTCCCCTCTTGTGGTAACGCCCGTAGAGCGGCGTTACGGGAATGTAACACTGGTATCAGAGCGTGGTTCGAGGGAATCGTGAGAGTCTGCGCGTGAACGGGGGACCGGAGCCCACTCGATGGTTTTCATCCACAATCTTCTCACCCTTATCACGAATGGAGGGTGTGGAGGGAGGCGGCCATGGAAGAATGGAAGGGAAGAACTCTCTCTCTCTCTCTCCCCCCGTCACATAGCAAGTAGCATTGGAGGTAAGCAATTTTTGTTTTTTGCTGCGTTAAAGCTTGTGTGCAAAAGAATAAATAAATTTCGTTTGGTGAGAGCGAAGCTCTGTCTCAGCTGTGTGTGGGAGTGGGGGGGGCGAGAGCCCACTACTGTGTGTGGGGGGCGAAACAATTTTTTCGTTCGAGGGGGGCGAAGAGGAGCCCCACGGCAAACACTAGCCCCACCAGCCCCCTCACGATTTGAACCTGTTGTGTGTGAGGCGTAAACACACTGTGAAGCTATGCGCCGTTGTAAATCTGCGTGTTCAACATAGCGCCGTTTGAAGGGGGCAAATGGCCAGCCCAGGCGGCTACGCAGGCGTGTGGAACAACTGTCGGTGAAGCACATTATGTGCGACCTTTGAAGCGAAAACACTCAAGGCGAAGAGCAGCCCGAGCCGCGTTGAAGAGCCTGGGGGGGGCTTGTCTTGTAAAGGCGAAGAACAGCCCAGGAAGAAACCCACGACTGGCGTGCTGAGAATGGCTGTATAAGGGGGTGCCTTTGCCTGTGCTGCGTAGCTAGCCAGGCCGGCCAGCCAGCCAACCAGGCGGCGGCGGCGGTCGCCAGCCAGGCCAGCCAAGGGCGGTGGCAGCCAGCCATCAGCAGCCAGCCAGCACTGCAGGCGGCCAGAAAAAGAAGAAAAAAAGAAAAGAGTTAAAAACCATTTTTTTTCTTTTAAATATATTTTTATTATTCATTTTTATGAAATTAAAAATGAGAAAATTTCAAATGAATCCTCTCTCGGAAGGGGAGGAAAGTTAATCCCCGCAAGGGATAATCCCGGCAAGGCACAGCCTCTGGACAATTTTTATTTTTTTATGAAGACTCTGGGAGCGTAGCCTCACCAGATTTCAGTTTACACTTTTGCGAACGTCGTCTTGCTAGAGTCAAAGTTTTTGTTCGGACAAATTTGTGTTTGTTCTGTAGTGACAAACAAATGTGTTCTTTTGTAGACACACCCCACGAAACAAACCCAACACGGCCGTCGCGTCGTGTGGCCGTAGTGCCCGTTTTCCACGAAAGAGAACCACCGCACACGGCCGTAAGCGTTGCGTGCTAAGAGAGAGACAGATCCCACAACCGTAGTGCCGAGTCCTTTGAGAGAGAGCCGTTCTATGGCCGTTGTGCCTAGTGAACACGTCTATGGCCGTAACGCCTCGAAAGTAGCACATGTGGTGATCACACATTTGGTTTGAAGAGACTAAATTTAAGCTGAGCATAGACTTAGTATTGACCATCACAGTCACGTAGTTTGGCTATAGTGTAAATCTAAAACTGCGGTGTGTTTTACTTGGGCTAAGAGGACCGGCAATGGCGTCAGTTGTGCCCAAATTAGACGAAGTGCCTATCACAAGAAATCAAGGTAAGCCTAATTGAGCCGTAGTGCTCATAATCCTTCACAATCTTTTAACAGTTGCTAGAAGATTGTGATAAACTTTGGCAAATGAGAACCATGTACAAGCGTAGTCTTGATGTGGTTATGCCTTGTGTCCAAACAAGTTGCTTACTGTTTGTAGCAACAAGAGAGCCTTGGCGCGTAGAGGCAAGCTGGCCCTTGTTGGTAGTAACAAAATACTGTCACTACTTGGGCCTAGAGATTAGTGACTAGTTTGATTTAGTCACGTGATTGCCTGGTAAAAGTAATCCCTAAGGTGTGTATTACTTGGGATAAAGGGGCTAGCAGTGCTGCTAGCAGTACTCAATTGAATGGTTTATCTAGGAGTACTAATCTGATGGATTAGCATACGACTAGATAATAATAGCAGATTTAGGATTGATTTGTAGAAATCAAAGGTAAATCTGAAGGGGTATAGTCTTGAGATGTATTGCTCAATGCCCTTATAAAAAGTTGATCGAAGAGAACTGTTCTTAAACTTACTAGCATGGTTTTCTCTTCTTTTTATTGCCATGCGTCGACATCCCACTGCTCGAGAGTTTGTGGTGATCTTTCGAGGGGGGAAAGAGTCTTTTTATATGTCACATCAATTGGTTTGGTGGTAATTTGATGGTATGGAACATCAAATTCTCACGGAATCGATTGTAGTCTTGGTGGAATGGGACGCCAAGGCTTGTGCATGTAACTTGACTCTTTGGCAGGTCTGCATGTACACTTGTCTGTAGTGATAAAGTGTGCAAGATAAAAAATTGAACTTTGAAAATTACCAAATATAGCCATAAGATGGGATAAAACCCAGTTACAGAGTTCGGAGAAGCTCTAGGTAGCAAGACCATGATGGTGTACTAGTGCTAACAGAGTGATTTAGTTCCGGAGTGATCTAAATCTAGAGGTTAGCAGTAAGACTAGGAGGTTGGACAATTTCATGCATGGGGGACGCCCTATAGCATTTTGCAAGCGTAGTCTTGCCTATGTTCAACATAAGTGTGCGATTGTGAGCACATTTTAGTTGCTACCGTATGAATTTGGAAAATATATTATTTTCCTACATAGCAATTGTAATATTGCATGACAGGCTATTTTGCTTACAAAGTTCATGTGCGTGTAAACCCTATAAGTCGTATGACCCCTGGGAAATGAGTGGAGCATTTCTAGGATTTAATAAGGTTTTACATGGCAATAGTGAGTAGTATCTCACTCCAGATGAGCCTGGTTGTTGTTAGTATCGGATCCGACATATGAAGTGTACATAAACTCGGGCTGAGTTAGGATAGAAGGCTAAGCTGGAGAGCTTAGTGGTAAATCCTACTGTATCTGGTGAGTTTTGACTTAACCGGAGTGTTAAGAAGTAAACTCAAAGTCTGGGGCTGAACCGGAGTGTTCGGAGGAAGACATATCTTTTGTTAAATCAGAGAATTTAACAAAAGATGAGCTTGGGGTGAACCATGGTACCCAGGAAAAAAGCTCTTCACACTAAAATAGTGCACAATAATTTTAGGGTGATAAAAATCCATCGCAGGAATGTTTTACAACTTTCCATAGATGATACATGAAGACCATGTACTTTATGGAGTTAAAGTACATAGGTGGTGACTTCGGCGCCACATTTTTTGTAGAAAGTCACCAATGGTGTGGTTAGGTCAGCCGAGACTCCACAAGACCTATGCACTAGTTTTTAAGTTGACCTCTATGATAAGGACGTCCAAATATTTGTGTTGTAATACCAAAAATTGTACTGCAATGTGCAATGAAGGGGTCAATTTGTGTAGTCACTTCTTAGCAGCAAGTGACTTAATCATCTTGTTATAGATGGTTGTATATGGTACTCCCACTCGGGGGAGGTACGCCATTGGGTACGGAGTTACTCACAGACTAGTATGGAGCTACTAGTGTGATGATAGTGGGTACGTAGTTACTCACTACTAATACATAGCTGCTAATAAAATTAAGATCCTCGAGTGAAAGATAACATTTTAAATTACCGAACCACAATCCATGAGTATCGAGGTACTCATAAATATGTTGACATTGCTCAAATCGAGGGACCGATTTGTTCGATGGTATGAAATAAGCAAGGAGAGTGGAGTAACTTAAAAGTTACACATCACTAGTTCTAGTGAGTTGTCGAGGTCATCCGTAGTTTGATGATCCCCTCTACCTATCAGATAACATTCAATTTTGCAAGCCCTGGCATTTAATCCGTAGTGATTATGAGTTTGGTGTGAGATATGGTTATGAAGTTCTTACAAGAGTACTCATTTATTTGCTTGTCATTGGTTATAGCTTGGTAGAGATTGCCACCTGTGATGGGTAGGTAGCTTTGCCGCTATAATGAGGAGGCAGCAAATAATGTTCTCATAGTTATACTTCATACCAACACCAAACAGGGATAGGATGAAATTCCTAAGTTCATCATCACGAAGTACTGTGATGTTTGCATTTATATTGAATGTATGATGTAATGAGACATTGAACTTGTGTAATTACCATCAATTATCTAGCAACCTATGGCTTCGCACAGCAAGCTCAGTCATTATCTGTGGATTGATAATGTGGTTATTAGTAGTTTGGAATTTTTGACTCCGCATGGGCGTCCTCTCCCACTGAACCCTGGATATAGCCATCCGGTCTGCCGTCGGTCATCACAGGCGTTACAGCCTACGTGACATTACCCCCCCCTTAAGAAGAGTTTTCGTCCTCGAACCTTTTGGAAATTGCACTACGGCGTTTCCAGGTTGCCACCTCCTCATCCCTATCTGTCCATTTAACAAGTACTTTGTGGTACACTTTATGTCGGGTTTGTCTGTCTCGATA
Source organism: Cibotium barometz (assembly GCF_041138505.1). NCBI lineage: Eukaryota > Viridiplantae > Streptophyta > Polypodiopsida > Cyatheales > Cibotiaceae > Cibotium > Cibotium barometz. The sequence goes on along the minus strand of NC_141078.1, from coordinate 25,097,812 downwards.
CCCAAGAATCCTTTCCGGTTCATGTGGTATCTTTGGTGGAGTGATCAATTCCACTAAAATATCTAGAGAAACTACGTTCTCTAACCCGTGAACTGATTTCTTCAGTTTACTAACATGGAAGACAGGATGAACTTGAGGACTCTCTGGTAACTCAAGTTTGTAGGCTACGTCCCCAATCTTCTTAAGGACCTTGAAAGGACCGCAATATCTAGGAGAAAGTTTATCACACTTTCCCATTTGCATGGTTGCTGACTGCGCAGGAACCTTTAAAAATACAAAGTCACCTTCTGCAAAGGTCACTTGCCTGCGTCCTTTATCGGCAAATGTATTAGCGCGATCCTGTGCGCTACGGATGCTCTCGCGTGCAGCTTTGAGCATATCATTCATTTATCAAGGAACTCCTTGACAGATTGAATCTTCTCCTTTTCCAGGCCTACAGCCATCGGAGATCTCGGCTGGAATCCATACATTAACATGAATGGTGTAAATCCAGTCGCTGAGTTTTGGAGCTGTTATAGGCAAACTCCAATAAGGGCAAGTACTCTTCCCAATTAGATTGCTTCTTACTAATATAAGAACGCAACATATCCTCTAGAATTTGGTTAACTCTTTCAGTTTGACCATCAGACTCCGGATGATCTGCCGTACTCATACTCAGAGTAGTATCCAACTTTTTGAAGATTTCCCTCCAAAATGATTGTTGAACTTCCTATCTCTATCCGACACTATATCTGCGGGCAGGCCATATAGCTTGTAGAGATGTTCAATAAAGAGTTTTGCCAACTCTGGCGTTTTTACAGTTTTTTTTGTGGCAATAAACTTTGCCATTTTAGTTAACCTGTCCACTACCACCCACACCGAGTCATTCCCTTGACTCGTTTTGGGTAAACCGGTAATGAAATCCATGGAAATGCTTTCCCATTTCCCTTGAGGAATCTCCAGCGGATGGAGTAGTTCAACCTTAAGACGTTCATGTTTATTGACCTGGCACTTACTGCATTTCAGCACATAAGTTTGGACGTTCTTAAACAAACTAGGCCAATAAAACTGTCTTTTTTACTAGTGCATAGGTCTTCTGAATCCCAGGATGACCCGCACTTGGACTATCAAAACTATACCCCGAAGACTCGGCTAGCCTCTCCGGACTAACTCTCGCTTCGCTACCCGCGGCACCTACGGCCAGTCTCTCCGGACTAGCACTACGTGCTGGCGAGGAAGGTGGGCGAGGCTGTGACAAAGTGCATACGTGTACAGCGCGCCAGACCTCTGTAAAGACAGGATCATGCTCACACAAGCCATGATCATGCTTGATTTGGTATTTCAACCAAAACCTTAAGGCAAATTTCATGCCTTGATTTTGCATCATGTCATTAGCACAGAAGCTAATGTACTAGAGAGCACTCTAGTAGCGCAAGTTCTTAGACTATGCTACTAGATATTTGTAGACTACGCTACCATGTTGCATCACCAACTTGTTAAAACTTCTCCTTGGAAAGCTCTACGGCCATAAGAGAAATAAACTAGAGTCAATCTAATCATGCATCATAAGGATTAGTTCCAAAGCTGAGATATACTTTCTCTTTTAGAGTAACATCTTTGCACAAGCATATGCTCTAGAATCTTGTTGAGTTTCTAACTACCATCAATCTACGGATGGTTAAACTCCACTCTAACTCAGAGTAAATGTAACTTCTGAAGATTTCCCTTCAAATATAACAATCAAACTTCCTATCTCTTATGCCATACTATATCTGCAGGCAGATCATATAGTATGTGGAGATGTTTGATAAAGATTCTTGCACCACTACGGGTGTCTGGAGTTACATCCAATCACTTACAACTCTTTGTTGCTATTACCAGACACATACCTTCAAGTATTGTCTAGACTCACACAACTATTCGAGTTTATGTGATATTTGAGGATATCCCTCCTTTCCCTCAAGAAAGGTTTTTGTCCTCAAAAACTCTACTCTCAAGCGGATTACGCGCTAGTGTAATAGGTCCAAGAACAAATCTAGACCGTGTTTAATATCATATGTTATATTCTTGAGTCCTTCCAAGAAACTTTTAAACATCTTGCAACGAAGATGTGGTATAGTGTCTACGCACATATGGTGGTACTATTGATAAACTGCTTTGCAACAGATCAGTGGTTTCACACTTGTAACAAAGTGCTTCATTGTTGCATATTATTACCCTTCATAAGCGGCGGTTACACACTGAGGGGCAATCCTCATTCTCCCTCTATGGCTGGGTGGTGAGCCAGAGGCCGTCCCCTCTTGTGGTAACGCCCGTAGAGATAGCGGCGTTACGGGAATGTAACAGCTTGCCTCTTCCATCTTTGACAAGCAAGCTTTCCATGTGGCGTCTCTCACAAGGTGCCTTCAACTAGATTTCTCACAAGAAATCTCTAGGTGCCAAACATGTGAAAGCTATTAAGTGCTTCCACCATTGTTGCCCATCTTCCATGAGCAACTTTGTGAGCCATGCCCTTTCAACATGCTCCAACATGAGCTGCAAATCAGCCCATCATAGCTTGCCACCAAGTTGACAAGCTTGCACCTCTTACACTCTTTGCCCAAATGCAAAGAACCATGGGATCTTCTCATCCCACAAATCAGCAACCCTTCTTTCATGCTCAATAACAAAAACTTAAGGCAAAATTACACTTTTACCTTCACAAAACTTTGTCTGCAGCTTCTTGATGATAGAAATCTCCATCTCCAACTCTATTTGCATCTTCCCTTGATGCAAATCTTCTCTTTGTTGTAAAACTCCATTTGCAACTCTCTTGGGCAGCTTCTTTGATGTTTGATGAAGACTCCATAGTCTTCATACTGCTGAAATCTTGATTTTCAGCTTCATAGGCAGCTTTGAACTCCTCTCTCAAATGCAAATAGAGAACAATAATAGAGTGTGCATAAATTTTTTTTAATGAACCATAATGACATGCTTAATCAAACAAACACACAAATAAGCTAATATACATAGTAATCACCATGACCAAGAGCCCACCCAAGCTCTGATACCAAGTTAAACAACCCTAAAATGGGATTGATCATGGTGATAGACATAGATTAAGCAACATAATTAAGGTGGATTAAACCACACTAAGAACTCCATGAGAGAGAGAGAGAGAGAGAGAGAGAGAGAGAGATTGCACACTCAACACTCAATTCTATTGCACTATCTCAAGTGAACCATACAATGATATAGGCTTTCTAGCCTTATCCCACTTTACATGTCATCATCCATGTGGCACTCCCTTTTCCACTTCTCTTAGTCAACACTCATACACCATTCAATATTACATGTGGCATTCTTATCTTGCCACAATATAGGGTGCTTTCCCACGTACACACAACACCGCGATTACATCTCTCAACACACATGATTTGTTCACATTATATTATTCATTTGATGCACATATTATATGGTTTATACCTTAGGCATAAGGGTGATTGGGTTTAGCCACACTTCATTGGTTCTAATCTATGAAATCTCACCCATGATTGACATGTGGCATTGTATTTTCTATATAATGAAGGCATGGGTGAGGGAGACCTCATTCCCCTCTACCCTAGAGGTTGAATCCACTCTTGTGTCTTGTCCTTGAGTGAAAGTGTGAGCTTGCTCTTGTGCAAAGTCTCCTCTTGTTCCCCTTGCCCTTTTAGTAGTACTTGTGTGAGAGTGTTAGTGTCTGTGTGTGTGAGAGAGATCTCTTGCCTTCCAACTCTTGCCATGTCTTTCTAGTGAGAGGTGTGAGGTTGTGGGAGGTTTGTGTGCTTGAGGGTTTGCATCTTACTTGGAGAAAGATGGGGAGAGTGTCACCTTTCTTCGGTTCCTTGCATGCGCAACTGTGAGAGCACTCTATGTGTGAGTGAGCCCTTAGCCTTATATCTTTGGGATTGTTCATGGTGTTGGAGAGAGTGCTATCAAGTGATGTGTATAAACGTGTGTTCTATGGTTACTTATTCATTTGTTTATTTCATTCATTAGGGTGTTAGGTAGTGTAGGTTTTCTCCAAATTCTCTCTCTCTCTCTCTCTCTCTCTCTCTCTCTCTCTCTCTCTCTCTCTCTCTCTCTCTCTCTCTTCATTTCTCTCCCCGAGGACTTGTGTGAGAGGCAAGCATTTGGGGCCCAAGCCTCCTCATCGTCTTCCAAAGGCATACGAACACTCAGGAGCACAAAAAGGCTACACAAAGGGAAGGAAAGAGGGTGCGAGAGGGAGAAAGAGGAAAGGGAGGAGAGAGGGAAAAGGATCGGAGAGGGAGAGGGAGAGGGAGGGAGAGAGAGAGAGAGAGAGAAAGAAAGAGAGAGGGGGGGGGAGAGAGAGAGAGAGAGAGAGAGAGAGAGAGAGAGAGAGAGAGAGGGTGGGGAAGTAGAGAGAGGAAAGGGTGGAGCTAAGTTGGGCTGGAGGGGATAAAGTGGGCTAGTAGGCTGAGAGGTGGTGGTGGAGGTAGTGGGAGGAGCTAGTGGTGGAGGGACTGGAGAGAGAATGTTCACATCTTTAAGAGAGAAGGGTTTCAAAGAAAGTGCCCTCCCAAGCTCTCCCAAAAAACACACTCTTCCCAAAGAGAAGAAACCGATTAACTATGAAAACCTTTCAAAGAAACTCAAAGAGTAACCCAACCCCATGTTGGAGAAAGAGAGAATTCAAGAAGCCCAAGAGCTTGTGAGAAAGGTATAAGCTAAACTAGAGCCAGTACTTGAGAAAGTGGTCGAGCATCGACCACTGACCCCACCTCAGTCGACCCTAACCCCATCCCAAAGTTAATCATAGAACCAATGAGGGAATCTCAGTGCCTATCGAAGGCCTTAACCGAGACTGTAAAACCATTCTAAAGAGGATGCGAAATAGCCGATTCTCTGGAGCCTCTACCTTTGGAACCAATCCAACTAGATTTCACATTGAAGATGAAATGGAGGAGGACTCAGTGGGAGGTGAAAGTTGGTCTTCCATGGGTTATCACATTACCATAATGTTTTCTACGATGTGATAAGTGTGGGGCACCACCTCTTAGGAAGGATCATTGTGCATCCCCTACACATTAGTAGGTCCTAGCCCACCTCAGATGGAGTACGAGTCCCAGTGAGTGTGAATATCGTCCGTGGGACATAGCAAGCCTCATAGCCTTCTTGTCCTTGGAGGTCCAAGTCCTAATAAGCTCTCTTTTACAAGAAAATTCTCAACTTTGAAGAGACTTATCAGGCTGAATGAATGAGAATTTAAGAGACCACATTTTTTCACTATAATATTATTACTAAATAAAAAATTTATTTCAATCTATCTTTCATTATTAAATTTGACAAGTGTGAAGCAAGCTTCAACACATGCCAAATCAATTGTTCATCCGAAAGCCTTTTGTTCAAAAAAAAAAGACTTTTATATGAAAGACTTTCTATAGTATAAATAGAAGTACTTTATTCCAATTTCTCTTGTACAAGGCTACACTTCCCTTAGTCTACATAGACTTTGAGGAGTTGTCACTTAAAAAAGTATCCTCCAAAGATCCAAAAGGGTAAGGAGGTTAATTAAAAATGGAATTTAGATTAGTTTTGATTTTTTTGTTTAGTTGGCATAAGAAGGTTAATTAAAAATGAAATTTAGATTAGTTTGGATTTTTTATTTAGTTGGCATGCGAGCTTTAAGTTTGCACCTCGTCAATTATGCAAGAAATTCTTTTAGGATATGAGAATTGGCATGTGTTGAAGCTTGTACTTTACAACCAAAATGAATAACCCAATATACGTGGCATGTCATGTGAGCAAATAAAGAGGGCCAATGCACACTTATTTTGCAAATAAAATGAATTGTTGAATACCAATAATGCAACTTAGTTCTTGATTTTTTTTTCGTAAACAAGCAGTGCAACTCCCCATTGAAGAATAGTGCAAAACATTCAAGTATATGCTTTAGTCCATTTATGATGACGTATGGATTTGAGCCTAGATGTCCCATAGTAAAGAAGAAAAAGGTACATGTAACTAAAGACTTTATTAAGGATACAAACCAAATGGTTAGCTTAAGATAGCATTAAAAAATCTTAAGATAGAGTAAGAAGTTATGTAAATTCTCACCAAAGAAAGGTATAGAAGAGAAAGTCCATTTAAAAGGAGAGAAGGTATACTTAAAAGGGCCCAATTCTTTTGATAACTAAAGACTAGAAGATATACTAAGCTCTCTCCTAGGTATTGTGGTCTAATTCACAATACTTAGAAGAATAGGTGAAGTTATTTACAAATTGAATACCATATGGGATGTAGAGTACATGTGGTGTTTCATCTAAGTTGCTTAAGAAGAAGTTAGGTGATGAGGATAATTTAGTATATGAGGAAACCCTTGTTGAATGTATAGAAACACCTAGTCTTTCACATGAGCTTTGATAGAAGTATACATAGCATGCTAAACATTTGAGGCCCATCTAATCGAGGTGGCCCTCCATTGGTGGTTGGGGTGGGGATCAGATTTGAGAGATTCTCCAACAATACAAGGATGTCCCCCTTCAAGCAGTGTTGGATATAAAAAGCTTTTAGAAGCCAAGGATGCAATCTTGGACAATTTTCCTTCTCTCTATGGAAATTTAGGTATAATTTTGCATCATCTGTTTGGACCATTAGTTTATCCTCCTATGATGTTATAGTCCCATGATCATTTTGTATAGGTAGCTAGTTTATTTATCTTTTCCCATAGCTCTATATTGTTTTTAGCCTCATAGATCCCTTTGGTCTTTTATAAATGCATCTCTCTCTCTCTCTCTCTCTCTCTCTCTCTCTCTTAAGAGAAACTAATTCAAATTAAAGAAAAAAAACTCCTCAAAATGGTGGAAGAGAAAGGGGCAGAGCAGTTAGCCTAGAGATAGAGAGTTTTGTGCTCTACCCTTTTTTTTGGGCGAAGACGGACATTACTCACACCACCCCATCTTGTGGAGCGAGGGAAGGGGGAGATTTGAACTCGCACCATCATTGGCTAGAGTAGAGTTTTGTGCTCTACCCTTTTTTTTTTGGGCGAAGACAAACATTACTCACACCACCCCATCTTGTGGAGCGAGGGGAGGGGGAGATTTGAACTCGCACCATCCTTGGCTAGAGTGTTCGCCAACACGGGCCAAGATGGCGGACGCCCGGCCAGTATTGAGGGGATGCAGGATAATAATATGCACATGCGCTCTCACAATACGCACAGGTGCACACACATCTAAGCATATCCTGGAGTAGGAGTAAGGCATTCTAGAAGGTATAATAATAAGACAGGGGAGTGTGCAGAGCATGTTCAGAAACCTTAAATCTGAGCAATGGGATCTTCACCTGCACATTATCTCCCGTGCAGCGACTTCCCCACACTGTGTGCAGCACCCAAAAAGGCCTGCAATCTGCGCTCGTGCTCTTTACAAAGATGCAGACCCTTTTTAGGGTTTAGCAGACGTACGACCATATCTCCCACCATCCATGTACGAGCATCCAAGGGTGGGGGCAGCAAGAAAAGCACCAAAAGTAGTGGGAAGGCTGTGACTAAAAAGAAAGAGAACCCTTGGAACGATGTCAATACAGTGCCCAAAACCTCCCCAAAAAAATCAAGCAGCAGACGGCGCTCACCATCTCCCTCTTCAAGTAAACAAAGGAAAGCAGAGAACACGAGCACACAAGTTTCTGAGCTCAGTAGGCCTGATGGCCCAAGAGTTCTTGTCTCAGCTGTTATGCCTGTGGAAACAGAAAGAGTTTTGCAGACCCAGGTACCCAATTGCTCTGTGACTAGGTCAGTAGTGTAAGTGTTAATCAATGATTTATCTAGGCTATAATTGTGATTGGGCCATGATTGTATATGTATGTACGTACACATACATGCATGCATGCATGCTTGTATACATACATACATATATACATACATGCAAGTGTATCATTCATGCATACGATATGTACATACATATTTATGTACATGCGAGTGTATGCATATGTGCGTATGTGTACGTACTTCTTTTTTTTCAGTGTTTTTGCATAATAATACCATACATGTACAATGAGCAACACACACGCTATGTTCTTGGAAGGTAGCGAATTGTCAGAGACAGTGCATCCCTTTTTTACATTTAGCCTTGGTGCCAGCCCAAGAGTACCTAGCCTAATGAGGAGAACTAGGTTCTTCTTTGCACCCATCCTTCACAGGCCTAGTCATGGCCTATGCATGGACGTTTCACCATGTAGACTCTTTAGAAGGGCATGGATGGTCGAGGCAGGTTACTTCCATTATCATAGTTGAACCTGTGAACAAGTATGAAGGGTATTAAACCACCGTCAAACCCTAAATTAGGGTTACATTTCAATTTGAGATCTTCCTGTGATAATGCTCTGCAGAGTCCTGGCTTGAAAAGGTCTGCTTGGATGATACTTTTGCAGCTCTATCCTCAGATCTAGTAGTCTATGGTTCACATGGAGTTAAAAGGAACAATCGACCAAAGGTTATTTACCACACTAGTCAAGAGGTCAGAGGCCATGTTTGGCCATAGGTCAGCTTCATGTACTTAGTGGTTGGGTAGCAAAAAAGCAGCAGGTTTCAAAAGGTGAAGCTAGACACTAGGAAGGTAACCAGGAAATTTTACCGGTTTTTATTCTCATTGGGGCTTGTTTGAGGTAATGATGTGCCCATTGTTTGCAAGTTGGCTGCAGACACTCAAGATGTGGTGAGGGTTTTATTCAAGAGATGTCAGTGTTTCATGGGCTTCTAAAGGATACCTTTTTGGATAAAGATTCAAAATTCACTAGCTTCTTCTAGAAAGTTCTGTGCCATGGTCTGAAGATTTACCAGCTTCTTCTAGAAAGCCTCTGTGCCTTGTGCTATGGTCTATATTTCAGCATAGCCTTTCAATGCAAGACCAATGGATAGACAAAGAGCACAAGCAAGAATATAGTTAAGAGATTGCAATGTTACTGTTCATTTGGTTGGGATAAGTATATACTGTTGGTTTAGCATGCCATGAACGTGTAGTCAACCAAATATTGGAAAATGGCAAAAAATAAATACAGGATCCCAACACCGTGTCATCATGCCACACCATAGGTTCAACTATGTTTCATAGCCAAAAGCACAGGTGTGAGCAGGATCAAGTTAATGAATGGGCAAGGTTGCAGGGTGAGGATGAAATGGCACGATCTCGTCATGCGAATAGGGAGAGGACAAAGTGATGATTCCATGTGAGGGAGACCATTAATGTTTTGTCCAGAAAAGAGGAGTCAAGATATTATATATATATATATATATATATATATATATATATATATATATATACCATCATAAGGCTAGATGAATCTGAACTTACGAATAATTTTAAAAGAAAGAAGAGAACCACAAAAAACAAACAATTTAAAAATAATAATAATAAATTAAATTAAATTAGAGACGCCCGAGAAAAAAAAATAGTAATAATAACTTGCAAAAATAGACAAATACATAACTAAATCACACATGCCCACATACAGACAAACAAATTCTTTATTGAACCACAACAATATTGGTGCTGCATGATCCAGGTTGAGAGATGTTGGTTTCCCTAGTAGGTCATTTTGCATCATTTCAAAAGGAGAATTCAGTAGGATGAGCTATGCTGTGTGAAATGAGAGGGTATTCTATGTACAAGATGGTATGGTTGGACAAGAGTGACTTCCACGTTGAGCTACCTCCTTTGATGCAAGCCTATCAGAAAACTAGCAGCTGGTCGGCAGCCTTTACAAGGAACAGGCTGTCATGAGCTCAATCAGAACATATGAGCTCCAGCTGTTTCACATATTTGGGAGGGCTAAGCAGGGAAGCAAGCAGCTGGCTAGCAGTCCTATGGTTAGGCTGAGCAGCCCGCTTGTATGAAAAGAGGTGGCCATGGTTTGTGGCGAGTTGGCTGATTGGACGACCAGGTTGACTGGATCTGGGGCTTCCCCTGGCTTGTATATTACCTCCCCCCTCCTTACTCCTTGGGCTCTCTTTTTAAACCTCCAGCTATCAAATTTCTCTTGGTTATTGTTGATCTTGCAAGAGCAAAGGGCATTCCTGTTGCTTTTCATGCAGCTTGTCTGTTATTTAGCACTGTAAGGCTCTCCTCCATTTCGTTTGAAAATTTGATTTATGTTTTACAGGAGCCTTCTTCAACCCCATCATGGCAGACTTTTGTTAGCAGTCTCAGTGGGGTGTGGAGGGGAGTTGGAGCAGCTTTCTCTCCATCAACTGCCGAAATGGAAGCCATTGCCCTCGGGGACAAGAATGAGATGCTTTATGATTGCCGCATTCTTAGTACAATCGAAGAAGTGAAAGGAATGAGCAAGAGCCGTATCCAAAGGAAGACTGTTTGGGCTGTCGGGAACCCCTTAGGTGAGCAGGGTAGAGCGAAACGCGGGGTACAACAAATGCTTCCAGATGAGGACACGGATGAAGAAGATGAGATTCACGGTGACTTGGAAGACAACAGTCTCGAAAATGATTGGGGTCTTGAGATCTCTGATGACATTGTATTGGAGGAAGAAGTTGACACCGGTGTTCAATTGCAGGATTCTTCAGACAAGAGGGTAACTGCAGATCTGGAGAGCAAAGATATGACCTACGACGCTGTCATGGAAGAGGATGTGCTGGAGTTGGAGCCTGGCCTTGTTTTTTTTGAGGTCTGATTAAGTCTTAAAACCTTCTCCCATTTCCCTCTGATAGGCAATAGACTATAGGCAATAGGCATAGACATAGGCAAAGGAGCAGGTGCACACCCTCGTAGAGAAGGTAAGTAAAATGTTTCCAAATGATACTTTATTGATGTTCAGCTTTTGTCGAAATTGTGAACATTTCCTAATAAATGACAGGACGGGTCATACTCAAGGGGACCTTTAAAATTACTGACAGGAGATACTAGCGACTTCGTTTCACCTACGTACAAGATTGAACAAGTATGCCCTTTTAATCTTGAAATGCTGATGTTATCTTTTACTTTTCCAGTCTGATGGTGTGGCAGTATTGAGGTTTTTTTCTGTCTTTACTGCATCATGGCAAGACTGTTACCGCTTTCCAACTCTTGCTCTATGGATGTAGTGTCTTGTGAGAGGAGGGCATTCTAGGCTTCGTTTGGTGCACACTATCTCCGTCGAGGAAAAGGGTGAGGAAGTTCAGTTGCTTCGTGTGGCTGTTTATGAGGAAGAGTGGATGGGGCCAAGCAATATGAAGTCTATCAGGTGCAAAGCCTTTCTTACTGCAGTGAAGGGAGTCCATGCAAAATGGTGACACTGTACTAATAAGTTTTAACTATGCCAATGATGACTAAGTTGTAGTGTGTTTATCTGTTGTTTTTAGTGATTCGGGTGGGCACCATTTAAAGCAATTTTCACAGTGCACGCGGCTGCTGCCGCAAGAACTGGTCGGCACATGGAAAGTTTTTGAAATAAGTGCGACTGCTGTTCTTCCTGATGATTTGGAGGCTGGAAAGTCAACCGAGAGGCCTCCATATGTTTACATGAGTATGGAGACACAAAAGCGCCGCCTTTTGCCGGAGGTACCTGTGCATTTTTCTGATGAGGAAATCTTGGACATGCAAGATGTTACTGTCATGTGGCTTCCGGGGGGCATCAATGCATATGTGGACATAAGGGAGGGCGGAATACTGACAATAGGGGTTGGATGGTGCAATGATGGAGTCAACCTTGTCATGGAGAGGGATTACAGTGCAAATGGAAAGCTTTTTGAGGTCCACACCAAATCTGAGGTCAAGGGAGGATGGGCGGGTGGTCGTATGTGAGACGATATCTCTGTATTTTTTGCATTATTGGAGGCAAGCTTCAGCTCCAATAATTTTAAATCATGGGACCAGTGCACTTGTTTTCAATGGAGCACTCAGCTTGTTGATCGGTGCAGCAGTTTGTATTGATTTGCACTGGTCGTGATAACAAACTCCATGACTCAGACAGTTGTTCGCATTGCTGAGTTGACCACAGGTTTTAGGGTGGAGGTTGTGTGCGCCATAGGGTAGCCTTAAGGAGCTGTTCAATTTGGCACAGCCTCTACTTTTCAATTCTCTGCATCTGCATGAGAGTGCATCTTGGATCAGCCATGTGTAAAAAATGGTCAGGTATATAAAGTACCTGGAGGAGGTAGCTACATACTCATTAAGCTGAATAGCTGGTGGCTTGACGCTTCATGGCATCAGTCATGCCATTGAACCTGCTTTCATTAATCACTTGGTTATACGTTTGGTCAGCATATCATTCTAATTGCATCTCAAGCATTGTTTTATTTAGGGCAGCTTCACACATTGACTGTTCAAGCCACAAAGATGATAGGGTCACTAATGTAAGCAGAGCCTAGAGGGCTTCACACACTAGGGTGGATGGGTCACATGGCATGCCAAGTTTATGGATTTGGTGTCTGGCATCTCAAGTGCAGACTACATTTTTTGAATACCTCGGGCCTGCCAAATTAATGCATGGCCTTCATGGAACTTGCTAAAGCGATGCATGGCCATCATGGGAACTCACCAGAGCAATGCATGGCTGTTGTGAGCTGTTGAACTGTGAGTCATAGTGTGGTTGTCTGCATGCATGAAGTGTCTGCTTCGAGGCACAATGCAGGGCAAGTTACTGAATCATTTTACAATCTACATATGTGCACATCATCAACTTCAAGGGTAAGAGGAATTTAATGGTGTTCTCCCTTGTGCATGCTCTTTAACTCCTCCTTTAAATCATCTTTTCTGGCCTTTCTTGCCTTGCCTTGGACTAGGTGACTTTTTATTCTTCCAAATACAAGGGAATATGTATAAATTTTAAATTCTTCTTTTTATCTTACTATTTCTCTGATATGTATTGGTTTCTTAAATTAACCTTATGACAATGCACAAATTAAAAGAACAAAACAAAATGTAGAGATCTAATCAATTTAACATTCATGTTTAGTAGCAAGGATAAGATGCATTGTGAGGAGAGATGGTATGTTTTTAAGTAGGCTTGTCAATCAACTCCTGCATGTTGACATACATGTTCATAATGATTTTTAGGTCTTCATGAAAGTGATTAATTATTTTTTTAGTTTGTTTTTAAAATGTCATGGTTATCTTCACCCATCTTGTGACAACCATGTGTTCTTGTGGGTAGGCCTCATGATGGCTATGTATTGCTTATTAGATCTTTGTTCAAATAGTTCTCTTACCTTAGAAGGGTCTTTCATTCTTTATTATGATGTTACGATACTTTTTATGAAGGCAATGTGGCACTTGATACTATTATTCCTTTTTTACCCTGTTGTTAAATTTAAGTGTGAATTACTTTGAAATATGGTGGGCTAGAACTTGTCAAAAGTTAATTTCTATCTTGCTTCAATCCTTGAATAATTTACACAAACATAAATCAACTTTATCTTAAATACATTCAAAAGGTTTGTATCATGTCCTAACTATGCAAGCTCTGCAATTTATGACCACTAGGATGACTCTACAAGAATAACTCGTGGATAGTCAATTTGATGGTAAGGGTATGGTATGCTAGTAAAAGGTTTTAGCAAGTTATATATGGTTCTAGTCATAGATGTTCTACAAAAAGGTCACCTTAATGTGTCACGTCTACATTTGCACCAAGCAAATTTTGAGTGTGTGCATGCATGCGCATGTGTATGTGCATACACGTGCATGAGAGAGAGAGAGAGAGAGAGAGAGAGAGAGAGCATAGACTTTATGAGGATAAAGGTAAGATACAAAGTAAATGTTTGAAAAAATCATTAATAATATAAACAAATACAAATCCTCAAGTGAATCATATAAAAGAAGAGCTCTCCTACCTCTATCCATCCAAGAAAGTGATTTTTTATTAGGGTTATGATTGCAAGTTTCAACAAGCCTCCTAGTTGTCCATGTCATATGTTAGTCGACAATCATGCATACATGATTTTCTACCATTAAGTGCTTGTAAAACTTGTGTCAAGTTGTGAGCATGAGTAGATTAGAGTGATCAATAGTCTAGCCAAGGGTTTCGATATTGTTATACAAAAGGAGATTAATAATTCTCAAACTACATTTGGCCATATCATTATTTGTTCACCTCACAAATTTTGCATGACATATTATTGACCTTACATTTCATAAGAGACATATTTTATATGTAAGATATACATTGCTTCATATTGCTAGAGAGTTAACATGTGCTCGAGCTTTTGTCAATTTCTTTTAGGAAAGTGTATATACATTTTTGTGTTTGCTAAAAGCTTAAATCTTGATATGTGTTTGAGCTTGCTTTATATTTGTCAATGATATTAGCACGTAGTAGATTAAGTTTTGATTGTAGAAAATTTTTCTCGGGACTTGAGTTCATGAGCTTGCTTTGTATTTTGTTGATGACTCTAGCACACATCACATATAGCACATAAAACATATATTAGATAATTAGTGGACATGTACACAAGCATTGGTTTTGTATCTTGCTTAATATGGGATTGATAGAATGCTAGTATCGATGTGCTTGTTTCTCAATTAATCAACCCAACATATAGCACATAAAACATATATTAGATAATTAGTGGACATGTACACAAGCATTGGTTTTGTATCTTGCTTAATATGGGATTGATAGAATGCTAGTGTCGATGTGCTTGTTTCTCAATGAGCTTCCGATACGGTGGATGAGGGACCAAGAAAGCGGCCTATGAGTGAAGCGCTAGGTCACCTGCGAAGGATCCTAGAGGGTGCTGACCATATGGTGCTCGGGCTCTGGGTCGCCGAAGATACCCACACGTGCGTCGTGGAAGATATTGGAACAAGGAGTAAGAGTTGTTTTCTGAAACTGGGCATGGATCTGGTTGATTGACCTTGCTGGTCCTCAAATGGATGAGTCCATGGCCTTTTTATATGGATCTATTGGTTGATCTTGCTGATCTGCAACGGAGATTCCATCTTGATTTTTATAAGTGATTATATTACCGGGTACTATGGTCTAGGAACTATTGAAAAGGCCCCTGATGAGTGGACAGGTGGTGAGCGTTCTGGTTAGCCAATGATGCCATAGATACTCCAATGAAGGAATGATTGAAAAATAAGAACTAAACCAAAGATTTTGAAGATTGTCATTAGTGACATAATGGTTTCATTAAAGGATTGTTTTAAAGTTAGTTGATGCTGAGAAAAAGGCAATTTCATATTGGGTGTATAAGTGGTGTGACCAGTTTTATGTTGCATGAACTTCCGGCTAGGGGACCTGGGAACTCTTTTCCCTGGTACCTGGGACAAAAACCTAACCAAATTTCTAATTGGATCCCATCACTACAGTGGTTGGGTGGTTGGCTAACCCATGGGACTGGATGAGGTTAGGCTGGACTGATGGATCCGTAAATCGAGACTCAATTTCTGTTATTACGATAGATAAAGTAAATCCGGATAGTAATTGTTCTATGGATAGGAATCAACGGCTGTGCCTCTTGATGGGGAAAAAAGCGTTGATCCCAATGATCCAAGTACAAGTTTCTTCCTTGATCCGACCGAGTATCTTTATAGGTGCAGTCGGATCAGCGTGATCAGTAATGATCTTGACTACGTTAGAGTAAAAAGTTATCCTGGTGGTGGAATCGCCCGTGCTTTCCGGATAAGGGAAGTTTTTCCGGGTTCGGTTTTGGAAAAACCGACGGATTAGTCTCTTGTCCGGATATCCGGACGAGGCCCTGAGTGTGGGACTCTGCCCCGAGCAAGAAGTGCTACTTCCGCTGCTAGCACCCCGAATCCGTTGCGCGGTGGAGACAGGGATCTCACAGTTGGTATCAGAGCAAATTGGCTAATAAAGATCAACTGAGAAGCCAAATATGTCAAAATTTATCAAGAAGCACAAAAAGGTTGTAATTGTGTGATATAATTCATACAAATTGATATTTAAACTGAAAATTCGTAAATTAGTAATTGGGTCTTCAAATGGAAGTACCGCAATTGTATGGAACCTTGACTTGCTTGAGGCCTAGACATGATGGTATTTACCTTATAGTTCCGAGTACCATGACCACCCGTATATATCGAGGGTATAACTGCAGCTCTTTACCGGCAGTATATACGAGTAAATCTAAGACTTGAAATTATAAGCATTAATGCTATCCAGATGATGATTTCGAATGTGGTTGATATGATTTTTAATTCTGTTTGAGAACTGATGAGTTGATTTGGAT
This sequence comes from Cibotium barometz, assembly GCF_041138505.1. Taxonomy (NCBI): domain Eukaryota; kingdom Viridiplantae; phylum Streptophyta; class Polypodiopsida; order Cyatheales; family Cibotiaceae; genus Cibotium; species Cibotium barometz. Next base: position 25,081,665 of record NC_141078.1, on the reverse strand, counting down.
TCTGAATTGAAAAATGATGATCCCTGAAAATTGGTTGAATTGTAATAAGCTGAGCGAAACCACAATGAGGATGAATGGGATGAGTCCTTGTGATGATATTCATAACTAGAATGATGATAATGATTTCAACAAATCACTATGAGATTAGTGGATTGTGCTGTCAAATTGCTACTGTTAACACTTGACACGGTAGATCAAGTAAAGGGATGACAAATTGAGAACTTGCTTGACTGAAATTTCCATGGAGGAATGTTTAGAAAGAAATTTTTTCGATCTAATGGACCATTATCGTGTTAAAGATATGAATGATATGATCTGAATGAATTGTTATTTAATGATGAGTTCTATATAAGGGATATTTATTCCAGTATTCTGTTGGGTTGACCAGAATATAAGGAACCCCAGAATAAATTGGATCTTAAGAAAAAGAATTGTCCTCTACTTTGCGAGATGAGGACATCTCGCATTTTTTTTAAGTGGGGTAGAATGTAAGATTCCTCCCCCAGCCTTTGAGGTATACAGGAGTAAGAACCTCCCTTTCTGATCTTATAATTATTCCCTCTCTAAAATAAAAGAAAGATTCTATTTAAAAAAGGAAGAGTCTTTCCCCAGAATACGTCTCAGGAGCCCACCTGTTTTAAGGCTCCTACCATGTCAAGGGCACAGGGAAGTCAAGAACCCCAAATTCAGAGACCAATTCCTTCATACCAGTCTAATCAAGATCCGTCTCGCCCAAGCCAGGGTAACCCCAGAAGAACTCCAGCTCATCCATCTGCCTCTGTCCAGAATAACCTCAGAACTCCTTTCCAGAACTGGAGCAACCAAAGAGAAAGAATTTCGTCTCAGACTGTAGCAGCCAGAGCAGTCGCAATTTCAGATGTAGTAGAAGAGGAAAAAGGACAGATCTATGCTACAATTGAAAACCAAGGGCCTAACCGATAATTCTCAGTCATCCATACTCCAGCAGAGTATCAGGGTAAACCAAGTAATCGAAGATATACTTTGGTCATGCTGTGGCAGGGAACCTAAGAAGTGGCTAAGCTATCTGCACCTAGTCGAGTTTGCCTACAATGCTTCTTATCACAGAAGTATTGGGATGAGCCCTTTTAAAGCTCTATTTGGACAAGATTGCTTAACTCCATTAACTAGGTCCGACCCATTGATTAGGGTCGAGATGTCCGGACAAATGCTTGTTTGACGACATGGAGCAACAGATGCAGGCAATTCATAAAGATATAAAAGCTGCCCAGGATCAACAGAAGCAGTATACAGATAAGAAGAGGACAATCAGAGAATTCAAAGAAGCAGATATGGTCTTCATTTGAGTACGGCCCAAAAGAAGTTCTTTCTCTTGGGAAGTATAAGAAGTTATCCCCCAGATATTGTGGGCCATATCTAATTTCAAAGAAAGTAGGTGACTTAGCCTACGAGCTTCTTCTACCTCCTCATCTCAAAGTTCATAATGTATTTCATGTAAGCCTTCTAAAGAATATTGTGCCAAGCCCAAATCATGGAAAGACGGTAAAACTTCAGTGGTAAGATACACCGTCGGCTTCTAGGTTACGCTAGTTCCTTCTTTTATATAAGTCGTAACTCTTACTTGTCGCTCGTACTAATCTTACTTCCATCGATCTCCTTTCTTTCTTAATCTCTTTTATGGCTTGGCTGCAAGACTTGGTTTTATCCATGATGATTTCTCACCTTCAAGACGCAAGTGAGTCTGTGAAGAAGGATTTTATAACTGTATGAGCACTCACTTTTTCCTCACTTGGGAACTTCTGTAGCTCAGACCAAATGGCGGACCTATCGAGACATAACTAGGGTAACACCGTGGAGTCGGCATCACTTTTGTAACAATGTCCGCTTGGCTATGGTTATTGAAGCTTTGGGTTTGGGTCCCAAATACTATTGCGTGATGAGATCAAGGCATGGTGGATTTTTTGAGCGGGTCTTCTTACTTGCGTGTTTTCTTCCTCACCAGAAGATATGCCTTTATCCCATTTTCGGCTTGCCTCTTAGAGGTCCTTTTAATAGGTCACCTATAACCGGCCAAATTATTCCCATAGATGAGTTACCTTATACGTGTGCTGCTTGTGAGTGCTGCTTTTATGACCATATGATGGACGGGCTTATGGAATTATAAAAAGTTCTTCTATCTTGCTGTGTACGTTCCAAGAGTAAATAAAGTTGAAATCTTTGTTCTTGTCTTAAGTCTTGCTTTCTTTGAGACTTTTCTTGGTGGTTACTCTTAATTAAATTTTCTCTTAGTCTCATATTCTTGTATCTTGTGGAATTACCCCCAGTTTGCGAGATGAGGACATCTCGCGTTTTTCAAGTGGAAGAGAATGTTAGATTCCTCCCCAACCTCTCAAGATGTCTAGCATCTTCCCGTGTAATTAAATCCCTCTTCAGAAATATAAAAGATCTTGTTTCTAACTGTTTTAACCTAGAGAGAGAATATTCAGATTTTGAATATTTTTAGATAGAAAAATTTCTCACATTATTAAAATAAGTTCCCCTGAAACAGAAATTCAAAAAGAACTTTCCAATGTGCAATTGGAATTAATTGGAGATGGCTATAAAGGACCTTAGTCTAATGGTCTAGCCGCGACCTTGCTATGCGAGACATCCTCCATTGACTCTCCGTCTCAGCAGTTGCAACTTTATCAGTTAGGTCTCCATGACCTTAATCATAAGACGGTCAAAATGCTTCCCCAGCATTCTTGACATAAAACAGTCATTTACAAACAGGTTACAAATACAGTTTCTATATTGAACTCTCGTCTTTCCACATTATCCCTCATCAGTCCACATTACTTATCCCACATTCCATTCATATGTGTACTCATTCTCATCCAATCACATCATTTTCCATCTCATCACCTCAGATTCATTCACATCACATATCATATATTCACATCCTAATTCACATGTCATCACATCTCATCCATTCACTCATATCGGCGACAGATCATTTCACATACACATTTGCATTCATTATTCTACATACATATCCACATTCGTACATCCAATTTCACATCTGCATTCATACATACACATCCATATCCACATCCATACATCCACATCCACATTCATACATCCATATAAACATCCACATGCATACATCTATTTCCTCATCCACATCCACATGCATACATCCATTTCCACATCCACATTCATATATTCACATCCACATTCCATATCTACATCTATACATCCACATCCATACCCACATCCATACATCCACATTCACATTCACATCCATACATCCATATCCACATTCCACATTCATACATCCATATCCACATTCCACATTCATACATCCATTTTCACATCCTCATTCATACATCCACATCCACATACATTCATCCATATATCCACATCCACATCCACATTCACATCCATATATCCATATCCACATTCCACATTCATACATCCATATCCACATTCACATTCATACATCCACATCTACATCCATACATCCATTTTCACATCCACATACATACATCCACATCCGCATCTACATCCATACATCTACATCTACATCCATACATCCATTTTCACATCCACATTCATACATCCACATCCACATACACATACATACATCCACATCCATGCATCCACACTTCCATTTCCACATCCACACATCCACATTCACATTCATACATCCACATTTATATATCCACATCCATACTTATCACATACATATACATCTTTCCTTTCCCATACATCCTTCACATACATACATCTACATCCATTCTTTCACATATATATATCTACATCCATTCTTTCACATACATACATCTCCATCCATTCTTCATTCTTTTTCATCTATCTGATTCATTTCACATCATCATATCTATTTATAGAATACAAGAGAATTCTTATTTTTGATATAAGATTTCTTTACGCATCTATTTATGCATAAATTACATTTTAAGGAGAATAACACTTTCAAAATAAAAATCAATCTTTTATGCATCTTCTTATGCATAAATTTATTTTAAATGAGAATGACACTTTTGAATTAAAATTCAATCTTTTATGCATCTTCTCATGCATAAAATCAAAATTGATGAAAATAACACTTTTGGGTTAAAATAAATTCTTTATGCATCTTTCCATGCATAAATCCAATTTAGTAGGAATTACACTTTTAGAATAAAAGAATTTCTCTTATGCATAAAATCATTTATGATGAAAATCACACTTTTAATATTAAAAAAATATCTTTTATGCATATAAATCATTTATGATGAAAATCACTCTTTTAATATAAAAGATTTTCTTTTATGCATCTAATTTATGCATAAAATTATTTATGATAAAAATCACACTTTAATATAAAAAATATCTTTTATACATATGTTTATGCATACAAATCATTTATGATAAAAATCACTCTTTTAATATAAAAGAATTTCTTTTATGCATCTAATTTATGCATAAAAATATTTATGATGAAAATCACTCTTTTAATATAAAAGAATTTCTTTTATGAATCTAATTTATGCATAAAATCATTTATGATAAAAATCATACTTTTAATATAAAAAAATATCTTTTATGCATATGTTTATGCATACAAATCATTTATAATGAAAATCACTCTTTTAATATAAAAGAATTTTTTTATGCATCTAGTTTATGCATAAAATCTTTTTTGGTGAAAATCACACTTTTAATATAAAAAAATATCTTTTATGCATATGTTTATGCATACAAATCATTTATGATGAAAATCACTCTTTTAATATAAAAGAATTTCTTTTATGCATCTAATTTATGCATAAAATTATTTATGATAAAAATCATACTTTTAATATAAAAAAATATCTTTTATGCATACAAATAATTTATGATGAAAATCACTCTTTTAATATAAAAGAATTTCTTTTATACATCTAATTTATGCATAAAATTCCATTTTAAGGAGAATAACACTTTCGAAATAAAAATCAATCTTTTAGGCATCTTCCTATGCATAAATTCATTTTAAATGAGAATGACACTTTTGAATTAAAATTCAATCTTTTATGCATCTTCTCATGCATAAAATCAAAATTGATGAAAATAACACTTTTGGATTAAAATAAATTCTTTATGCATCTTTCCATGCATAAATCCAATTTAGTAGGTATTACACTTTTAGAATAAAAAAGTAAAACTTATTTTTACACAATTTAAAAAATTTCACCATAATCTCCTTTGTATGGCTAACCATTTGTCAATTTTTAACTTTCTTAAATCACTAGAATTTCACCAAGAGTATTTAATTCATTCTAATGTAAACAATTTCTACTAATTTAAAAGAAACATTATGAAAAACTTGATTTTATCCATTAATCATTCATCTAGGATAAAGAATGGTTGGATTTACTAAAGAAGAGAGGGGAATGCCTTTTTCAATGAGGCATAACATCATTTTCATTTTAGAGAAGATAAAAATAATAAAAACCATTAAAATTAAGCATAAATAAAAATTTATGTATTTCCTTACTACCATTCATCAATTAACTTCAATAGCATTAAAAAGCCATTCCAATTAAGCTTCTCAAGCTTGAGAGGGGTTGAGAAGAGAGAAACGTTGAGAAATTATGGAAAAAAATCAAAGTTCACACTTTACCTTATAAATTGCTTGATTCTTTGATCACGGTAGAGGCCCCCAACCAATCAATTGGTTTGGTGTGTTGATGGAGCCACCAATGGAGATTGAAGAAGGAGGGAAGCTCCAATTTCTTCAATTTGGAGAGAATTTTAGAGAATAGTAAAAATTATCATTATTTCATCATAATTCTGGCATAGTATAATTCTCCTATTTTTTTACAAAGGACTCAGGTTCTATTTATAGGAGAGGGAGGCTCTAACCAAGACCAACTGATTTCTAGAATTTTCCAAATTCAGTTTAGTTGAATTTGGACTAGATTTGGACCTAGTTTGGTTCCTTTTTTATTTGGTTTGGTTCCTTTTTGATTCGGTTTGATCCAAGAGAGAGGAGAGATAAAAATATCACATTATTTTTGAGTTTAAAACTCATTCAAGCATGTGAAGTAGGCGCCTCCTTGAAGGGACTCCCCTCCCTTACACATGTGTCAAAATGGAATCATTATATCCAAAATATCTCATTTTTTTAGTAATACTCATAGTTTTTTACTAATAAACCTTGTATATAGTCAACTCTTCATCTTATATGGGCATTTACTCATTTTTGGTTATTTTCTATTACAAATTGGATTTATCTCCTTTCCACACATGGATTAATCCTATTGTCCCATAGGAACCTTAATTTAAAATTTTCAAAAATTTGGACCCCTAGGATAAGGCCTCTTGAGCAAATTATACTTGATTTCTAATGCACATTCTGGAAATCTTTTTGAACTTCTGTTTCAGGGGAACTTATATTAATAAGATGAGAAATTTTTCTATCCAAAAAATATTCAAAATCTGAATAATCTCTCTCTAGAACATTTTCTCTCTCTAGGCTAAAACAGGTAGAAACAAGATCTTTGATATTTCTGAAGAGGGATTTGACTACAGGGGAAGATACTGGACATCCTGAGAGGCTGGGGAGAAATCTTACACTCTCACCAATTAGGAGAGATGAATAAGCCTCATCGTCGGCCTCACTCTCACTACTCTCTTCCTCCATTGATGCATGCAAGAACAACAAAACACATGAGAGAAAGAGAGACAATTTGCTACAAAAGAACAAGAGAGAGAGAGAGAGAGAGAGAGAGAGAGAGAGAGGATGTACTCAAAAGGTCTCATGCACTACTCCCACAACCAACTCCCTAACTTTCCCTTTCTTGATTTCATGATATTATCAAATTCAAATGAGTACAAGTTTCTAAGATATAGTGACCATGATTTTTCAACATTAAAAAACTAGAAAGGTATCCTTTAACCTTTTAAAGGTTCACACACACACACAGACACATTAGAAATGGCCTCAAAAGTTTGTATAGACCCGCTATTTTGCTAAGCCAATTACAAAGTATTTAACAACGAAACATATAAATTATATATTTTTATAGCCAAATGATATAGATTTATCGAGAAAGACCATAAAAATGTACCAAAAAATACATGAAATAGGAGGTTAACAAAAAGCTTCATTTGAAGTCTCTCTTGGCATATCTTCAAGCAATAAGAAATCAAATAAGGCTAGTTTCAAGGACATGGCTACTACTGTGCTCAAAAAGATGGAGGAAAATTTGAAAGTACTTCCCTAGGGATCCTACAGCTTGCCCTAGGAGAGGGGGAACTTGGTGCTCCTATTGTCGAGGTAACCACACTAGAAATGAGTGTCCAGAGGATGAACATGGTTGTGGTGTGGCTATTAGAAAAGATATACTAATCATGATACTCAGAATTGCTAGTATAATCCAACAAATTGTGGTATGCATAGTCACCCAACCTCTCACGCTCCCTACTACACCTAGAGTGAGTAGTGGAGACCCTATGCCCCCTACTGGAACACCACTCCCCTACCAAGAGGAATCCTTAAATTGACATGCATCCTCCCATTATTTTGGGACCTACCCATGAGGCATATGGATGCTGGACCTCTCATTTTGAAGATGTCACCAACACTTTTGTGCCATAGCCTAAAATTGGGCAAAGATAAAGGTCATATGCATAACAATGGATATGGAAATTGTATACTTTTGGATGCCTATTACATGTGAAATAATCACTTAATGTTGGGAATTGAAATGTGCATCGATTTTAGAGGAAACTATGGTGAGATTTTTACATTTTCTCTATGCATAACTGAATTGATAATGTTAACTTAGTCAAAAACCATGCACACTAAATTGAAAGTGATTACTAGCTTGGAATTATATTCCATGAGCTTTAAGTCAAGCTCTCAAGCATCAAAATCGAAATCCGAATTCTAGGTTAAATTGGCAATTTCCTACTGCATATACGGTTCTTAAAACAGCTTGATATGCACATGGAATTTTTTAGATCTAGGTGTTCATTGGATAGTGTTTGCCTAATGCTTCTCAACAAGATAAATAATGCAAGGATCGGACATCGTTTAGAGGGTCAATGTGCATAGTTGACTTTTTCATAAAAGTAAAAACAGAGTACCTTTCCTTTGACTAATGTCAAACCTTTCATAGGGTTGTTAGTACTCCTCAAAAGCTTCCCATCGAGCTATAAAGCATGCCATTTGGATCACTTGTTGGAGATTAATGGCTATTTCTCTATTTTTAGATGCAAAATATAAAATTCAAAATAGAGGATGTTTGCCCTTGGACTAATGTGAAGCAGACCACATATTTTCACAAGCTTTCTATAGAGACAAAGAGATCCAAAATTGGACATCATTTGAGGGTTTTCCCACTTAGAATAGGTTTTCAGCCATGCCGAGGGGAAGACCAAAGACATTTTCATAGGTGTTGCACGATGTTAATGTTGAGCATGATAAGGTGGATGTAATGGATGATGAGAGTGTTACCCAAGTGCAATCAGGTGATGGTGGTCACGATGCTATGGATCAAATGCATGCTAGAGAGGAGAATGCAGATACACAAAGGGAGATGCCTAACACAAATGCTCCAATGAGTATAGAGATGTAATCAATGATAAAGATGATGCATTCTATGATGGAGGGCATGATGGATAGCTTCAACAAGAAACAAGTGATGTTGATTGAAGGAGTGATGAGTGGATGTCTTCCCTTAGGAATGAGCTCAAAGGTGAAGGCATGCATCATGGTGGAAAATCCTCTATGGGTACAACTTATGGTGAAGACCCAATGCATGGAACACAAGGATTAGCTTCGTCTAGTAGGATGTATGAAGAAAGAACATGTCAAGCAAGGTGACCCGTGGGCATTTCCATTGGCAAAGCTAATGAGGGTGGTCATGTTAACAAGGAGAACCATCCACCATCATCAAAGTCTATGGGAGGAAATCATCATCAAGGACTTATTCATTTTGGAATCAAGATAAAGGGAAACATGTGGCCTTTGATTTCACATGCATTGATACCATGGACAATGAAAGGGGAAGATATGAAGTAGTGTGCTCCAGATTGCCAAAGTCTATGAAGAGGGGTGAATTCGTTGAGTACATGGTATCTACTCAAGTAGGAAATCTATGTTTCAAGCATGGTGAACCATTCTTTCAAGCTTTGTTTCCATTTAATGGTGAAGGAGTCACTTATGTACAACTTAAGAAATGGCTTCGTAATTGGTATGCCTACTTATATGTGTTTCCTTATGGAGATAAAGGCAAGGTGGAGATAGTGATTCACATTTCGTGGGGCAAAGCTAGATCTTGGTGGTTGCAAGCAAAGCACAAGCATGTGTGGTGTTGGGAGAGTTTAGCTTATGAAGTGGTGCAAAGCTTTGTGACTATCCATGAACAAATGAGCTTTAGAGCAAGATGCATGACACTTCTACATAAAGAGTCTTTGTCTAGGTATGGCGACAATGAGTATTGGTATCTTTCTTTCTTTGTGTCAAACTTCAAGGAGAAGGAATAGATAAATTTGTGCAAAATCTCGACAAAGGTTTCATGCAAATGGTTCAATGCATTATCGAGAGTGATGATGACATTGTCCTAGGTTTATGCAAATGGTTCAATGCATTATCGAGAGTGATGATGACATTGTCCTAGATGAGATCTTAGTGTTGGTGGGACTTTTCCACAAGCCAAATTTACCTTATTGGGCAATCTACAAAGAGTTCACTTCTATCCATACCTTCTTATTGGGAGCCGCTCTCTTGAGAACACTACAAAGAGTTCACTTCTATCCATACCTTCTTATTGGGAGCCGCTCTCTTGAGAACACTACAAGTGGAATAAAAATAGAGAGAATCAATGTAAATTAATTATTTGTGCCATATCTTAGTTTACCTCTTGGTTTGAGTGATGATGGAAGAGTTATTATGCATTCAATTTTGGATGATGGTGGCTTCACAAAGAGCAAAAAGGGATATGCATTCACTCTCGCATTTGGTTGATGCATGAACTATGATTATGTGGGACTTTGTGAGCACATTATGGGAGTTGAAGTGGATAAGACACTTTTTATAATTTCTAGATAGCAAGATGAGAAGAATCCATACACACATCAATGTAAAGCTTTGGATTTTATCTTGAGTCTCGATGACATCTCTACATTACTCTTATGTTACATGGAGATTCCATGGAGGATGTCTCATATTTTGATGATAGCAATGAAAATGCATGCATTGATGTGGATGATGATGACACATGTGTTGAAGACCATGTTAATGAAGTAACACTTTATGACAATGTGTTGTATGATCCTTCTTGGATGAGAAGCGTACGATGTATGAGCCCATTGGGATAGAGGTTACACATGAGGAGGACCTTGTTTATGATGAGAAAATTTCATTTGATATGGAAGTTCCATCACCTAATGGAAAATGTGCTACTAGGAGTTTATTTTAGTTTGGGACGTTTGTAAAGAGACAACTCTTCTTATGGGGGGGAGGCTTCAAGGGATGGAAGAGATTACGTGGATTATAACGATATGTCTTTGTACACAATGGGAGGTATAAATATGTTTGTGGATAGATTTGGGCATGTGTGTAATGATGAGTTACAAAAAGAGAAAAATCATGGTTCTTTGGAGAGGCATTGATAGTGAGGCATATAAAGGGGACTATTTCAATGAAGAGGGAAGCTACTACAAAGGTTTTGGCTTTGATGAATTTTAAGATGCATACAAGGTTAGTGAGATTGAAGATGCACATATTAATTACTATCAAGGTCAAGATGTGGATGCTATTGAGGGATCATATGCTTATGATCCCTATGTTGATAGTATGTACATTGATGATACTTATGAATGATGGTCATGAAGTATTAGATGATGCATATGTTTATGGTGGTCATGAAGCATTGGATGATGCTTATGTATATGGAGATCATGAAGTAATTGGATGATGCTTATGCATATGGGGATCATCTTGATAGTGATCTTGATGTTGAGTATTACATTAATGATGCATTGATAAGTGAGGCATATAAAGGGGACTATTTCAATGAAGAGTAAAGCTACTACAAAGGTTTTGGCAATGATGAATTTTAATATGCATACAAGGTTAGTGAGATTGAAGATGCAAATATTGATGACTATCACGATCAAGATGTGGATGCTAATGAGGGTTCATATGCTTATGATCCTTATGTTGATGGTGTGTACATTGATGATACTTATGATGATGGTCATGAAGTATTGGATGATGCATATGTTTATGGTGGTCATGAAGCATCAGATGATGCTTATGTATATGGAGATCATGAAGTAATTGGATGATGCTTATGTATATGGGGATCATCTTGATACTGATCTTGATGTTGAGTATTACACTGATGTGGGTAATATGGATGGTCATGACATTGGGGATGACATTGTGGATGACATTGTGGATGACATTGTGGATGTTGATGAGAATGTAAGCATGAATCTACTTGGAAGTGTAATTGATCCAAGTGGCTACGCACTTAGTCTATGGCAACATTGTATACATAAGGGGTATCCATTTGATCTCGGAGGTACATTTTTATGATGCCAAAGCCCAATTTCCATTTAATCCTCGAGGCTATGCAATCAATGCAAAGTTCCTTGGTGACTTGATTTTAGGTTGGAAAGGATTGAAGGACCTTGGACACATATTATGAGTGATATGGTTGCTAAATGGAAGATACTTGATGCTGGAATTTACTATCATTACAAATTTTGGGGTCCCATAAGTGGAAGATTTGAGCCAAAACCTCTAAACTCTTAGTTCATTCTCCCACCATTAGGCTTTATGCCTAATAATTAAGTTGTAGTTATTTTATTTATCTTAATAGAGAAAAAATGGAAGGAATAGAGAAGGACATTGACTGAATGAGAGCAAGAGATATGAGAGTGGGAGATCAAGAGAGGTGGAAATAGTTGGAAAGGAGACTGGGAGAGGGAGAGAAGGACTAGATATTGAGCGGGAGTATGAAGGAATAGAGAAGGACATTGACTGAATGAGAGCAAGAGATATGAGAGTGGGAGATCAAGAGAGGTGGAAATAGTTGGAAAGGAGACTGGGAGAGGGAGAGAAGGACTAGATATTGAGCGGGAGTATGAAGGAGACTAAGATAGGGAATCTTGGCGGAGGGAGAAGGAAGTATGTGAAAGGTGAGGGGGGTTGATTGGTGAGGGGTTCGTTAGCAAGAAGAGAGTGTAAGAGTGGTGGCAAGGAGGAAGGTCTACTGACAGTATAAGGAGATAAGGATGCCAACCACCACGAGGAGATGAGAACGCATATGGGCTTGGGTGGCCAGTGGAGGAAAATAACAAGAAGAAGTCCTATGCATTAATCATGGTGGGGATGGACGGTACCGTTATGCAAGGAGGGTCGAGTCAACACATTATCAAAGGAGGGCATATCTAAAGTGGCCAAGGTTGATGCACGTACAAGATTGAGAGTTTAGTGGGCCAGAAGAAGAAGAGGAATAGGGAGGGGGTGGTTGGCCACCTCCTTTATTTATTATTATTTTTAAATATATATGTGTGTGTGTGTGAATAAGTAGAGGTTCTCGTGTGCAAAAATTGAGGATTTTACATCCTTCCCCCCTTAAAGAAATCGATATGTCCTCATCTCAAAAATAGGTAGGGAAAATCTTGATATAACTTATGTTCATCTTCCCAGGTAGGATCTTCTACTGAGAAGTCTTTCCATTGAACTAGATGTTCCCTAATAACTCTATTTCCAAGAGTCCTTTCTTGAGAACCAAGGATTCTATTTGAATCTCCAAAGTGCTTTGGGATGGCATAACAATGTTCTCATCATCTTGGATATTGTCAGGACTAGATACATAGGCTTTCAGCAGGCCTACATGGAATACATTATGGACTTTTAGATGAGGGAGTAGCAATATCTCATAGTCTTGATCATTGAATCTTTTGTTGTGATGACATATGGTCCACAATAGCAAGGGCTCAGTTTTTTGTACTTTCCTAATGTATCCTTGGGAAGAACATAATAGCAAGGGCTCAACTTTTTATACTTTCCCGATATATAGCTTCTTTTTGGATGTATCCTTAGGAAGAACATATCCCCTTCTTTGAATAATTGTTGAGTTCTTTTAGCATTAGCATAATGCTTTTGTCTATCCTGTGGGTAGCCTTGATCTCCTTCTGGCTTTCATTTATTGATCAATGTCATCTAGCATTTGTCTAGAGGCCTCTACTCTATTTATTGGATCGTACTAATTTAATGGTGTTATACAATCTTGACCATATAAAGCCGTGAAAGGGGACATACCTATACTTTTGTGATGGGCTGAGTTATAGGCAAATTCTACCAATGGTAGGTAATGCAACCATGGTGTTGGCTAGTGATTGCAATAAGCTTTGAGTATGTCTTCAATGACTTGATTTATCCTTTTAGTCTGACCATCTAATTTTGGGTGATAGGCTATGTTGAAGTTTAACTGAGTTCCAATCCCCTCAAAAAGAGCGGTCCAAAACCGAGAAGTAAACTTTGTATCCCTATCACTGACAATCCTTTTTGACAACCATGTAATTTAAATATATCTTTGATGAATATTCTTGCAATATCCATTGCCTTAAAGGTCTTTTGATAGGAATTAAATGGGATACTTTTGTCAGTTTATCCATCACCACCATAATAGAGTCATAACCCCCTTGTATAGAAGGAAGACTTGTGACAAAATCCATACTAATACATTCACACTTCATTTGAGGAATTTCTAGCAGGGGTGGGTGCAACTTGCCTGGCATTTTTACCCTTTCAGTCTTGTTTCTCTGACGAGCTAAGCATTGTGTGACATACTTGAGTACATCCTTCTTTAATCCTAGCCAAAAGAAACTCCTTTGTAAAACATTCAGGATCTTCACATATCTTGGATATCTAGTAGATGGTGCATCATGAGCTTCATGTAGGATTCAATCTTTTAACTCCTTGATGTTTGGTATGCACATCCTTAGTTGATAGAATAAGCATCCATCACTAAGAGTGTAATCTCTGGTTATCCTACTTTCTTTCTCAAAGTGAGTTGTTTGGTCTATGAGTTGTAAAATATGCCCAAAGTATTCATCCAAGGCTACTTTGTCCTTCACTTCTATTAAAGTAAAGGGTTATCTAGCATAGAGATTACAGCCATAAAGGACTTCCTACTTAATGCATCTACAACTACATTATCTTTGCTCTGTTGGTATTTGATTTCAAAGTCAAATTTTGATAAGATCTCTATTCAGTGCCTTTGTCTCATGTTGAGATCTAATTGAGTAAAAATCCACTTTAAGCTCTTATGATTTGTAGTAAAAATCTAGCTGAGTAAAAATCCACTTTAAGCTCTAATGATTTGTAGTAAAAATCTAGCTGAGTAAAAATCTACTTTAAGCTCTTATGATTTGTAGTAAAAATCTAACTGAGTAAAAATCCACTTTAAGCTCTTATGATTTGTAGTAAGCATGAACCTTCTGCCTAGTAGGTAGTGTCGCCCATAACTTAGGAGCATGAATTACAACCAAAAGTTCTAGATCATGAGTAGCATAGTTTCTCTCATAATCCTTGAGTTTCCTTGAAGTGCAAGCTGCTAGTTTGCCTTCTTGGGTGAGTACTCCACCAATAGCCAATCCACTAGCATCAGTGATCACTTCAAAATCTACATCAAAATTTGGTAGTTGAAGGATGTGTGCAGTTGTGAGAGCCACCTTGAGTTTATCAACACTCCTTAGTCCAAACTATTTTTGTATTCTTTTTAAGTAGCTTGGTCAAAGGTGTGGCTATCTTTGCATAATCTTGAATGAAGATACGGTACCACCCTATGATTCCAAGAAATCCTGAAATCTCCTTGATGTTGGATGCTTAAGGCCATTCCACTATCTCTTGTACCTTTGCTGGGTCTACTGAAATTCCATCCTTGGAGACAATGAAATTCAAATATTCAATTTTATCTATAAGGAAGGTACACTTACTCTTTTTAGAAAAGATTTGATGCTCCCTTAGGATATCTATAACTTCTCTAACTTGGGCATCGTGTTGTTTCTCATCTTAGAGTAGATCAGAATATCATCAAAGAAGACCAAGACATGACTGTCAAGCTGCTTCTTGGATATATCTTGCATGAGTATGTTAAATGTTGCTGGGGAATTAGTCAACCCAAATAACATCACAGTGTATTCATAATGCCCATATCTGGGGTTGAATGTTGTCTTTGGGATATATTCTTCCTTAACCACCATAATCTCATAGTATTCAAACTTAAATCAATCTTTGTGTAGGCTTGGGCTCTGTGAAGTCGATCTAGGAGTTCATCAAACCTAGGAATTGGATACTTATTCTTTATGGTCAGTTGATTTAGACCCTTATAGTCAATGCATAATCATAAGGTTCCATCCTTCTTCTTCTAAAAGGACCAAGGCTCCCCAAGGTGATACACTCAAGCTCATGAATCCTTGCTCTAACATTAGTTAAAGTTGTTCCTTGAGTTCTATTGATTCTAGGATTGACATTTTATATGCCCTTTTTGCCACCGGTTGTGCTCCCTGAATAAGCTCAATCTCATGGTTAATTTCCCTTTGTGGAGGCATTTGGGTAAGTTCCTCTAGGAATAGATCTTTGTAATCTTGTAGCTAATCAGGTTCACTCCCTATAGCATCATTCTCTACCTTGTTGAATTTTACTACAAACACCTTTTGATTTTTCCTAAGACCCTTTAGTAGCTTACTACCCTTTACTAACTGTAAGTTGGGTCTACTAATCCTCCCTAAAGCTATAACTTCTTTGTTTTTGGCATCCTTCAATGATATTTGCCCAATCTCATAGTGTATTTTAGCCAATCCATTCCAAGAATACCATCACAAATTCCCAAGGCCATCGCATGGAAGTAGTAGTTGGTTGGTTTACCATCAAGATCAAACTCTACATCCCCTATGGTATGCTAGGAAATTACTTCCTTGCCACAAGCTATCTCAATGAACATTTTCCTGGATGGTTTTTTATTAAGACCTAATTGTTTGATTGATGCACTTTGGTGAAATAAATAAATTGATACTTCCAGAATTAATCACCAATATAAAATATTTACCATGATGAGATGCTGGTGTCTGGATCACTGAAAATTGTTAATTTTCACCTTGGTGCTCTATCGTCTCGCAGCATGAACTTGGGCTCTAGCCTCCTCTTCATCTTCAAGGGTTGCTTCTTCAACTTGGATTATAACAACTCTTCCTCTTCCACGACCTTGTCCATGATATTTACCTCTCAGGCCTTGAACTCCATTTCTTACTTAACTGGGTTATTGAATGGAAACAACTCTTTCCCTAGGATTAGATTGTGGGTTCTTAGGAAAGTTTGGGGGAGATAATTTTGAAAGGTTAAGAGCCTTGGGTGGATGAGGGTATTCAGCATGGCAGGCGGATGATCTGGTTGATGGCAATTGTAGCATACTCCACTTCGCCATGCTAGGTCATTCTGTAGGGTCTCCGGGTGAGGCAAGAGTGGTCATGAATTTTGACCACATATCAGATGATAAAAGGGTAATCTAGAGAGTCCCTTTGAATTTAATGATTCGAGGTAAGGTATCTTCTTGAAGTCATTCCTATTTTTATCCTTTAGTTCTTCTTCTAAAGATTTAGCTCAAAAAACTGCATCCTGAAGACTGGTCGACCACATGGATTTTAACCGATGGTTGAGGGGAGGGTTCAAGCCTTCAACAAATCGGCTAATGGATTGAGCCAAGGTCGAGTTGGAGCATACTTCTTGAGTTTAACAAACTAGGAGTAGTAGACGTCCACTAATGAATTCTTCTAGGTCAAGCTATAGAATTCATTCATCTCTTTAGAGTTTCAAAGTCTAGTAGGGGTCATGGCATGATAGTGGCAGGTGCCACCTTTTTGAGGAGTGGCCCTTTTTTTGTGTCTTTATATGACCTAGGTGTAGCAAAATGCTTGGCTATTTTGGGTTTTTTTAATTGAATATTACTGATGGTGTTCAACCATGTGTTGTTTTACACTTGTATCATTTCGACATTACGTTGTTATTGAATATATTAGGCTCCTATGCACTCGGATTGTAGATGTGTTTGCTTGCTTTTATGAGCCTCACTCAGTTTTCTTTGCTCGGTTCTTGGTAATCCTCATGGATAGATACATGTATATAGATAGATATAGATATAGATATATAGATAGATACATCTATCTATCTATCTATATCTGATACATGTATCTATCTATCTATATCTGATACATGTATCTTGCATCTATTTATCTATAGATAAATAGATGGATACATGCATCTATATCTATTTATATATAACTAGATGGATAGATACATGTATCAGATATACATATATAGATAAATAAACATAGCTAAATAGATACATGTATCTTTCTAGCTATATCTATCTATAGATAGATACATATATCTATCTATATAGAGATAGATACACATATATATCTATATATCTATCTACAGATAGATATATATAGATCTATCTATCTATCTATAAATAGATTTATATATCTATAAATATATAGATAGATAGATATAAATATCTATCTATATAATTATATGTATATGTATATGTATATGTATAAGAAACATACTAGCAACAAAAGTCACCAAAATATACATAGACTGGTAGGGAACTATCCACATCCATTCTAGGTAATAACAAGAGATGGCTCATAGCAAGCGATTTGATGGTGCTACAAGACAAAAGAAATTTGTGCCTTGCTTCTACGTGGATGATGAATGCTCACAAGCCTGA
>NC_141078.1:24891400-25051400 GCF_041138505.1 Cibotium barometz | reverse complement strand
TCACAGGCCTTACTACCTGACATTTAGGCTTAAGTAAAACTTTGATGAATTATGATGTATTTTTGAGTTCTAATGGACTAGGATTTTTGTCATGATGCATGTAAGGTTTATGGAAGAGCTCTCGGAAATGAATAGGGTCTTGGACCTAGGATCTGGAACCCGAAGGTATTGTCCAGGATGATGTAGACAATGTGGGGTCTAGCCAACCCTAGGAACAGTTGTCTAGGAGTTGCCCAAAAGGGTAGGAACTTTGTCTGTGCACTCATTTATATTTTATATGTGAATGCTCTCATAAGCTTGCGTGTTTCATACTGTGTAAGTGTTGGGTAGCTCCCAGTTGTTTTATGTTTTTACATATGCTTGTGCTTGTTAACTTGTTTGATATGACAGGAACCTTTGAGGCGATGAACGCCTAGGAACTGGGGTCCTTTTGGCCTAGGTAATGAAGGCATTCGATGCCTAGGAACTGGAGTTCTTCTACACAATAAGAATGCTGTTTGAACAAGAGAAGAAGCTTGCTGTTTTTTTTTCAGCAGAGCAGCCCGCTACGTGCGGCTGTTTTTCCAAGCATGAAGAGGGAGAAAGAAGACGTGCGCTGAATTTTCAGAAAGAGAAAAACACATTTATTTTTTCTAAAGCAAGAGAGAAATTTCCTTCAAAGTTATAGAGAGAGAGAAGAGGTCGTGTTATTCTTCTTGAAAAGCATAACTTTAAATTGTTTTAAAACAAGTTTGAAAAGTCAAACTTTTTAAAAACAAAGGTTTTATTCCAGAACTTAAAGCAAAGTTGCTTTTGGGGGCCCAAAGTTGTATAAAAGCGACCTTAGGGGTCATTGTTTGGCATCTCATGGAATCCTTGAGCAAGGAAATACTTGCCAGGACGCTTTGTGCGAGATTTGGCTCCTGCAGGAGTTAGGAAGAAAATAAAAATAACACCTTGGGGGGGGGGAACCACCCGTGGCTATTCCAGTCCATAGTGATCTGTCTCCTTTATCTTTCCATGCTGTTTGTTTTTAAATCTAGAGTTAAAGTGTAAGATACGGTGCTGCTGATTGATCTTCTTGCGTGCTAGTACGAGGGCAGTTTTCAGTGGTATCAGAGCTGAGTCTGACTCTCTTCTACGCGAGTCAGGATCCTGAAGCATGGGAGATCACGTCAACAACACCCAAGGAACCATTTCAGAATAGGAACAAGAAGGGGGAAGAAAATCTCCGACACCTCAACGCGAAGGCATCGAACACTTTGGAGAAGCGCCTCATGTGCTCACCCAAGACGAACTGGAGGTACAATTATTTCATGCCTTGAATAATCCCACTACTTTTTCTTTTCTTGAAGATTGGACATTGAAGAACCTCCATCCCGAGTTGACTACTTTGCAAAGACCAACACTTAAGAGCACAATTGAGAAGCCTGCAAAGCGAGATCGTAGAGAAAGGCGGTCCACGAAGAAGACTAGAAAAAAGAAACCTATATCGAGATGGAAGAAAAGAAGTCCAAGCAGAAGCCCTAGCATCGATTTACGCTGAGGCCGAAGTAAGAAGCGGTCGAATAGGCACAAACATCGTCGAGATCCCTCTTCAAGCCCTTCTTCTTCATCTTCCTCCTCTTCTTCTTACTCTTCTCCCTCTTCTTCTTCTGACTCACCCTCTTCATCTTCTTCAAGAGATGCTCGACAGCGTCGAAGTTGACCAAAATTTCGTGTGAAGGGAGCAAATCTGTTAAATTCATCACCTTCAATGGAGGCTATGGACAAACTGATCGTGCTATGCAATTCATACAACAAATTTCTGCCTCCATTGGAACTAAGAAGTACGATGGATCTTCTATTATCAAGCAGGTCGCACATCTTATTGAAGGAGCATTAAACTGGTGGACAGGCCTTGGACTCGATGGGAAGTAGCCTACTACTTGGAAGGAATTTTGCCACGAATTTTTCAAAGAATTTCTTCCTAAGAATTTTAAAGATGATTGTATCCTTGCTTGGAATACACTAAAACTTGGGCCAAAAGAAACAGTTGAGGAATACACAAAACGATTTTGGGACATTCATCTTCGAGCAGCCACTTAAAAAAAAAAGCAAGATTCACCAATACAAGGCCGGATTGCCCGCAACAATTCAAGAATACATTGGCCATCAGAGTGTGAAAACTATTCCTGACATTATGCAGAGTGCAAAAGTGGGCCTTCGTCTTGAATACAGCAAGGGTAACGATCCCTTTTATGAAGGACGTAGAGATCAGGAATTCGGACCTAAAAGATGATTCCCTTTTCAGAAGTTGAGGGGCAACAACAATTCAAAAGACAACGGGAATGGCAACAAGAATGGAAATGGTTTCAATTGGAACAACAAGAGGTACATAAACAAGTCTTTTCGTTCAAAGAATAAGCGAACCTTGAAGAGGGAGAAAGCTATCAAAAGGAAGGGCGTTGCTATACTTGTGGCGAGAAGGGACATAGAGCATCTGATTGTACCAAGGAAGAATCTCATAAGGAGTTCCAACCCAAGATAAATACGGTACCTGATGTGCTTGCACCTGAAAAAGATCCCGAGTTGAAGGAGTTATTTCTCACGTGGGGAAAGATCCGAAACCAGAACGCTCTAATTTTGTTTGACTTCGGTGCCACAACAAATTTCATATCTAAAGAACTAGCTAATCGCGTGGGCATTACACTTGAAGAGATGGGACTTGAAGTTCAAGCACAACAAGCTCTTACTACGGAAGGGGTTCCAGTTACTCCATTGACGGAACTATTGCGAATTCATATTCAAGGATATGTGGATCCAGAATAGTTTAGCATTGCTCCCATTCAACATGCTGATGTGATTTTGGGCATGCCTTGGTTTCACCGCAAGGTTGTCAATCTTCAATTGCCCGAGAGAACTTTAACTTTTTTTCATAAAGGGAAAGAAACCACACTTGTGGCCAAAGCTCAAGGCGATACCATTCCTATTGTATCCATTTCTAAAGCAATGAAATCATCACTTTTTGCTTATTTGAATTTTGATTAGATAAAGAAGAAGAACCTATTTTAAGTCCATTCCAGATGGGGCGATCGCCAATGCCGAGCTTTCACCTTATTGAAGTATAAGCTCATGACAGGACCTGTTTTTGATTATTCTGGATCTTCAAAAGCCTTTTGAAGTACATTGTGATGCTAGTGGTACATGTATTGGTGCCGTTCTACACCAAGGAGGACATGTTGTGGCTTTTGAAAGTCGTCGTTTACTCGATGTAGAACGTCATCTGCAAGTATATGAAAAAGAGCTTTTGGCGGTTATCCACGCCTTTTCCATTTGGAAGCACTATTTACGTGGATCAAATTTCATTGTGAAGACGGACCATTAGAGTTTGAAGTATTTTCTTAATCAAACCAAACTCTTAGGAAAAACATATGAGATGGGCAAATTTCTTGTCTATGTTTCACTTCCAGATAGTGCATACTTCTGGAAAACAGAATGCTGCCGCTGATGCTCTTTCTCGACGACCATTGATTTATCTTCTAGTTACTATGGTTCATCATCCCGATCTTGATGCTATGCGAGATGAGATGCACATGATGCTGACTTTAAGGAACAATTTGAGAAACTTATGGATGGAAAGACTTTAACTCATTATTCTTTGAAAGAAGGAAGTTCAAAAAGTATCTTCAAGAAGAAGAGTTCCTAGCTTGGAGAGCCAGGAAGGAACAAGACTACAGAAGAGCTTAGATGTTCGAAGACTTTATCAAAGACCAGACCACCGGAGCCGAAGGTGTGGAAGCCGCCAAAGCATACTTATGGGGTAAAGGGGTTACCTTTAGAGAAGAACGCGAAGCCACCCGATCCATCACTCATGGAGGACAGAGAGAAGCTACCCCTAGACCTGCTCTATCAGATGCAATCTCTTCAGGCCTAGCAAAAGAGAAGAAGACAAAGGAGTCTTCAACCGGCAAAGTGGACTTCAAGCCGGGAGAGAAAAGCGTAAAGTTTAATACCTTTTATGGAAAGCGGGACACCCAGAAAGCTCTTTCCTTCATCAAAAAGTTTGACACCGCCTTTGGAGGAGAGGACTTCTTTGAAAAGTCCAAACTCCGCACGGTCCGTATGCACTTAAAAGATGCCGCCTTGAATTGGTGGCTAAAAGTGGTCCAAGAAAGGGACCGAGCCTACCTCATGGGTTAATTTCAAAATCATGTTCAACAAGAAGTTCCTTCTAGCAACCTTCAAGGAGATATACAGAAGGAATGGGATGAAGCAAAGCAAAAGGCGGGAGAAAGTGTGGCAACATATCTTAATAAAATTTCAGCCGTCTCATTGAAGTCTACCTCATATACTCCTATCCTGCCATTGATGGAAATGCGAAAGTTTGTCAATGGATTGCAACCAAAGCTTTTTCAAGGAGTCTATATGATGGGACCTAAAACCTTGGAAGAAGCTCAAGACAAAGCCTACATGCCTTGGATGGTGGGCAAATCAAAGAATGAGAATCGAGACTCGTCCCAAAAGAAGTTCAAAGGGGGATCTCAAGCAAGGAACGAGCCACAAGAAAAGATGAACAAAAATGAGGATAAAACCCCATTGTACCAAAAGAAGCTATCCCGTAAGCAACTTGAGGAGTATGTCAAAGAAGGTAAATGTTTCCAATGTGGAAAGAAAGGACACATGGCTGCAAAATGTCCTGATAAACCAAACCAAGAAGCCAAACCGCCCCAAAGTAATGCATTACCTAAAGAACTTCAACATCAAGATTATACAACACCAGAGAAGAGGCAACTCTTCAAAGCTTGGGGCAAAGTGGCAAACCAACCAGTACTTATCCACTTTGATAGTGGTGCTACCTACCACTACATCCATCCATGAGTGGTTGAAGCCATGAACCTCCCTCGGGATAGGTTCGGAACTCCTATTACAGCAGGTGCCACTTTTGAAGGAATGTCAGCGGAGGTGACTCCTATTTTGGGAAAGCTTCGCTTACAGATTAGAGACTATGTGGATCATGAGAACTTTGTTGTTGGCAAAGTTGGACATTGTGATGTGATTTTGGGTATGCCCTGGCATAAGAAGATAGATAGCCATTGATTGGGCTGGATATATGAGATTAGGTTTCCTTTTAAGGGCAAGAATGTAACTTTTGATGTAGAAGTCGAGGGGAATTCCATTCCACTCATTAGCCATGTACAAGTTCCTAAAGTAATAATGCAATCTATTTCCTCGTACTTGATATATGTAAGAGATCCAAAGGAATCTGAGGGTGATGAGTCACTCTCAACTCTTGATCAAGAAAGGAAAGATTTCCTAAAGAAGTATGAGGATTTTTTTCTACCTCCAAAGAGACCGGAAGATCATAAGATTGACATCATGCCAAGAAGTTCACCTCCTAATAGACCTCCTTATCAAGTGAGTCAGGCTCAACAAGAGGAGATTATGAAGCAAGTGACAGAGCTTTTGGAAAAGGATTTGATTTGACCTAGCTCATCACCTTTTTGCTCCCCAGTCTTATTGGTTCAGAAAAAGGATGGTTCTTGGCGAATGCGTATTGATTAGAGGGCTCTTAATAAGATCACTGTAAAGAACAGGTTTTCTATATTCCTAGGATTGATGATATCCTGGATAGATTGGATGGAGTCACTATCTTAAGCAAGATCGACTTGAAGAGTGGATACCATCAAGTCAGGATTGTTCCAGAGGACATTCACAAGACTGCATTCAGGACTACCTTTGGACTCTATGAGTATTTGGTGATGCCTTTTGGTCTTACTAATGCCCCGGCTACCTTCAACTGAATGATGGAAAGAATATTCCGAGCACATAGAAAGTTTGTAGCTACTTTCTTTGATGACATTATTGTGCATTCCAAAGAACGAAGAAGAGCATCGAAAGCACTTGGATATGGTATTTTAGGAATTGCGGAAGCACAAATTGTATGTGAATGGCAAGAAGAGTTCTTTTTGTTAGAGATTCACTTCTTGGGCCATATAGTGTCCAAGGAAGGGGTCAGGATGGACCAAGAAAAGGTCAAGGCTATTGTGGAATGGCGAGAGTTGACTAGTGTGTATGCAGTTCAAAGTTTCCTTGGCTTATGCTCTTATTATAGGAAGTTTATCAAGTGGTTTGCTGTGGTAGCAAGTCCACTACATGATTTGACAAAGAAAGCCAATATAAGTCACTTTATTGATTAAATTCCCATGTTGCTCATGCTCTGTGGCCATCTTTCAGGCCAAACTTTGCCAGTGAATGCTTCAGCTTTCTTTTGTGGAAAATCCCCATTCACACCTTGGCTTCAGTGTGTGAAACACTGGTCAAGACTCGTGAAGGGACCAAATGGTGACAACATCTTGTACTTGAATTTTAGTTGTATTACTTCTTTCGTGTACATAATATAGAGAAATAGTTTAGGACTTGTGTGTGTGTGTTGGATGTGTGATTCTTCCGCACTCTTCTTTCTATCTCTGGAAAACCCCAGCACATAGGCACGATTGTTCTATAGGTGGTATTTGAGCCTAGGGAACTTGCAAATTTTTTTTCCCTTTTATGGCACCCATGTAGAGCACTTGGATTCCACGAGTGCACAAGTTTGGGTTTGGGGAAAGTTAATGTTTGGGTTCTCTTCATTGCACTTGGGTTAATTGGGGTATATTGTGCGCCCCACCAAACCCTTATGTCATTGCACAAGGCTAAAATCCGGTCCTTGATCACTTTATATTTGTCATGGATTCACAGCTCACTGATTTGCTTCTCAGCATGAAGGCATCCATGGACACGCATGCGGCTAAAATGGAGGCTATATTTGCTAGTCTCGACAGGATGGAGTCGGCACTTGGAGCTCCTAGTATTTTGGATCTAGAATCTATAAGGGCCCGTGCGTTGGAGCAAGTGTTGGATGATTCATTTGCGTATGACTTTGCTTTCTTGTGGTGGGAAGATCACCTTTAGCACCACTTCGTGACTTGTTCTCTTATGTAGAAACATGGCGATAACTGGCTATCTCACTCATTTTTGGAAGCTTTTTCTCATGTTCCCAAGGACCATCTGGCGGTGTAAGCAGGTTGAGCGGTTTGTGGATGGGTTGAAACCGTCTTTGCACACTGACATTCGTGCATATGGGACACTTGATCTTTCAGATGCGGTTCGTCTCGCTACAACCCTCGAGACGCGGGAGAGTTCGAAGTCTGGGACTCAACAACAGGGGCAATTGAAAGGCACAGACAAGGGTAGCGAGTCCAAGGCCAAGGATGATAAGGACAAGGCAAGTGGGGGAGCCTCCGTGACCCGCCTCACCCTTGAAGAGCATTGGCCTAGATGGCCACTAGACAATACTTTTATTGTGATTCCACCGAGCATATTGGAAGGGATTGTCCAAAGAACACGAGGAAGCAGAATGGTAAGGGCACGAAGAAGTCCAAGGAGACGGTGAGTTCTTGTACCGCATTAGTATCTACAACATTGGCACCATCTACTCTCCCTCATGCTCCCACCAGTACCACAAGTTCTCTTTAGTTAACCCGGTCTAAGAGGATCTTTGTGGTCCTCGGCCGACATGATACGGTGATGTGCCGAGAGATTCTTCATGGACACCCGGTGTCCATACTCTTTGATGGAGGAGCCTTAGAGGGCATCATTAGAGACCGTGTGGTTGAGCGGTTGATGACAGTGGACACCAGTGGCGTAGTCCTCACCACCACCCTGAGAGGCATCATGCATGCAAAAGAAATCGAACCAGTTTCGGGTTGCAGAGACCTTGGAGGATGCCCCATTGGCTTTTGGGGAGTTTTCTGAATGTTGCATGTTCAAGGTGGCACCTTTGGATCAAGTGGATATTATTCTAGGCTACCCATGGCTTTATGTCTTGAGGGATTTTGCATGGCCAGCTCTCCTCCAGAAATCCTCTTGGCATTTCCCTTTTTATCCACGTGGCTTACCTCCCCGTTTTGTCCAGCTTGGATTTACATTAACTCCTAATCCTTAAGAGCTTTAACCTCAGCCCCCATCAATTTACATTAAGGCCCATATCAACAAAATGATAGTTGATCCATATTTTTCCCATTTTTACCCTGAAATCTATAGTGGAAAGGGTTATATTATTATGCGATAGACCTCTTTTTGCACAAAACAAAGTTTGTCCAGCCTGGATTTACATTAAACTCCTAATCTTTAATAGCTTTAACTTCAGCCCTCAACATATTTACATTAAGGCCACTGTCCCATTCAACAAAATGATAGAGTTGATCCATAAGCAAACACATCTTTATCCCATTTTTACCCTGAAGTCTATAGTGGAAAGGGTTATATTATTATGCAGTAGGCCCCTTTTTGCACAAAACAAAGTTTTTACCATGACACTGCTCTTATCAGGTTAAGCAGCCTTTGATGATCTGCTGGATGATAAAGCAAGCCTCAATCTTTACCACTGTGCTCGACAAAAATCTGGTTCAAAAAGCAAAACCCTGAATTGTACAGATCTGGGATGAATTGACCAGAATGACTGGAGGGAGATTTAGGCTTGAATCTGTGAGTTACCCAAACCTTGGTTCCTAGCCAATGAAACAAGTACACTCTACTCTGATGATGACTACTTGTGAACCTTTTTGAGGGACAAGATACAGTTTCTGACCTGTATCCAGCATGCTTAACAAGGACCGCAACCAGCTTTAGCATGTAAAACTTGATCAATAATCAGTTCAAGAACCTTCTTGGAGGGAGCAGGAAAAATGAAAACAAACATTTATTAATTCTTTCACACCCATTTCTTGGCCAATAAGCTTCTCCCTTCATTTGAACCTTTGGAAGTTTGAATAAGTATTGTTATTTACCATTTTCCAACAGTGGTCCTAAAAGACCAGAGTTATGAAGGTCACATGAACATTGTTCAATGTTGGGCTCATTGTCGCTTAGTTAGTGGTTTGATATGTGCTTACAAAGCAACATTTTGTTTGGATTTTCCAGCTGCTGCTGTCAGAGAAGAACCTGATTGTGAGGGAGGAAGCATGCCGCATTGGTCTACTCTTTGGTGGTTTTACTGGCTGCTTCCATGGAATGCGTTGCATTTTGCGAAGGCTGAGGAAAAAGGAAACTTCTTTGAATGAGTACGGAGCATTGTGCTTACATATTGTTCAAGAAATGCTCAGATTTTATAAAGCATATTGACATCATATATTCTTAAGGTTCTTCTAGTAGCTTATCATGATTGTCCCTGGCGACTTGGTATCGATAGATTCATTGCAGGTGGTGTTGCTGGTCTTTCCATACTGGCTTTGGATGACCCTAGCAGGAGGCGAACCTTCGCGTTGTACCTTCTTGCTAGGCTTGCACAGGTATCATGACACTACTTTCTCGTGTTTTGTAAGCATGGTTGTCAATCCCTTTACCATTATATCAACTTAAGTAATCAGTAGGGACGTTGCACCTTTTTAATTGAGCAGTGTGTTTACAACTCCGCAAAAGCAAAGAACAAGTTCCACTTTTGGGGAAGCCAATGGCAGCATGGTGACACCTTGTTATTTGCTCTAGCTTGTGCACAGGTAAGCATATCTTGGTCAGCCTTTCCTCACATTAAGAAAATGTTTGCAGGTGTTCATAAAGCTCAAGTGTACGTGCTCTTCTTTACAGGTTATGTATGCATATGTTATGCGCCCCGAGACATTACCGGAGTCATATCTTGAGTTTATTGTCAAAACGGGACCAATTGCAAAACCGGTGTTGAAGGCAGTTCGTGACAGTTGCAGAGGCGAACCTATTGATGTAGCAGCTTTATCAGATTTTGTTTCAAGCAGGACCAGTGGTACACAATTTGAATTGGATCCGAGTTGTCCTCTAATTCCTTGCTCGGCAATCCACCCGGACACAGTTTCTTGCATGGGACAAGCTAGCAAAGCAGCACATTCCACATTCAAAAAAACGTTCCCACTCTACATGTCGCTCACATTTGTACCGTTTGTTGTCTTGAACCTTCAAAAGGTAAGGTTTAATTGAGTTCTCTTCCCTCTGATAAACAAAGGGTTTTCTCATTGAAGTATCATTATCTTCTACAAGTAAATTTGTAGAGGGGTATACCCCTTATGCTTAGTCCTTTTTGAACACAGCCTAGTGGATGTTTATGTAAGAAAAGGAAGATGTGGTATAACCACTTCTTATTCATGCAGAACTCACACAATTATCTGCAAGCAGAACAGATGTACTTTTTTTACTGAGTTTCTTGAACCATAGGAGTATTGATGGCTGAAGTGGGACCTCGCTGTAGACAGGAGGCTGCTTGCAATGTGATGAGGCTAGAGGATGAAGTGACAAAGATAGGGATGGTCTCACCTAGCCTCGATGGCCTCAGTTGGGGCCTACTACCCGACCAGGTTGGTCTTCCCTCAGTGTGCCAGACGACTTGGGTGCCCTCCCCCTGGAGCCTTCCATAGCCATAGGTGTCCAGATGAGCGACCACGGGCTGGCTGCCGATGTGTAGCTCACAGTGCCATGCATGTCTGGTGCTTGTGTCCGCTGCTGCTTAACCATGTTTTTGCCAAGGGTCAGGATTCTAACCAGTGAAGAACTACTTGGCTGCAATTTCCTGTCTGAACCAAAAACAGCCATCTTTGTACTGTGCGTTTTCCAAATCTACAGCAGTTCAGCACCTCTAGGACTTCTACTAGTCTTTGATATCAATGTAATATGCAGAAGAACTGCCTACCTTAAGAACTATGCAAAAATGCAAAGATGAACGGAGAGAAGAGAGATATGTTGCTGAAACAGTGTTTTCTGTATGTATGTATCAAGTTGTACATAGATCCTAGCCAATCATGGCCTCCAAAAGGTAACATCTACCACCTCTGAGGGATCTGATGATTTCACAATGAACCGCTCTAGCCTATTTATAGGCTCATGGAACCTCCCCTACCTGTACCCAACTGCTGTCGGCCAGGTCCTTGGACAGCAACCCAAAAATCCCATAAATAGAATGGTTATAATGCCTAAAAAGGATCTCAAATCCTAGCTAAAATAGACGGTGAAGTATGTCCACATCTGTGCATGTGGCCTGGGCGGATATCAAATCACTACTATAGATGGGCCACTCCATGGAAAAAAAGAACTTCTGGGAATTTCTCCCAACTCAAATCCTTACATCATGGAGATCATATCTTTGTTCGTGTGCTCCTGAGTCTCTTAACAGTGGGAGTAGGTCTTCAACTTGAAAACATTTGCCATGTCTACTGTGAAGAAAAACGTAGATCTTGCGCCTACTACCCAGACCTATACTTGAGCAATATGCATGCAGGACTCCTACAGGCAAACCTAACTCATGGATCTATTGCAAAGGCCTATGCAAACTAAGGCACATAACCTAAAGCTTCTTGCAACAACTAACGCAGAGCTGGCTGCGGCATGCCCTACGCGACCTAGCCCTGTGATACCAAGGTATCATTCTGATTTCATGGACATAGGTCTTGCTATGCTCTTGCTTGCCTCGGGTTGAACCTGATGCTCTGATACCAATGTAGCATGGGTGTGGAAGTATGCTTGATTAAGTCCTAATTAACACTGACATGATCAATGCTATTCACATGACTTAATTAGGACACCAAGGTGAGGGCCCCACGTTGGAGAAGTTGACTCGCCTCTTCTTCAATACATGCAGAAAAGGCATAATCTATTGTGATAAGGCAGAAAATAAAAATTTACAATGTTGAACTAAGAAGAGTTTTGAACGTGGTAGGCAGTGGGCACAACTGCAAACACAACCTTAACTAGGTGGGTCTGCCCTGTTAGAGATGCAATCCACACTTCTAGAGAGAACCAACTCATGTGGTGAGACTGGGTTTGAATCTTGGCAAGTTGAGGTTTCTACAAATTGGATAACCGGAGGTCACCTAGCACCTTAAGGTTTGGGGTTTGGATGGCTAGACCAATTCGTGGAATACCTAAGTCAAGTGGGCTTGCGCAGGAACACAACTGGGATGGGTGACCTCCCGGGAAGTGGGAGGATCCATGTTTCCAACATGGTATGAGAGCCCAGGTTGTGATGTTGGAAGCTAAGACCTCAACCAAAGTGTGGCTTGAGGGGGGTGTTGGAGATGCAATCCACACTTCTGGAGAGAACCACCTCACGTGGTGAGACTAGGTTTGAATCTTGGCAAGTTGAGGTTTCTACAAATTGGATGACCAGAGGTCACCTGGCACCTTAAGGTTTTGGGGTCTGGATGGGTAGACTAATTTGTGGAATGCGTCGCTTGTGCAGGAACACAACTGGGATGGGTGACTACCCGGGAAGTGGGAGGATCCATGTTTCTAACATGGCATATATGGTATGAGTAGTGCCACATGTGAACATGGGCTAACAAGGACTTTAAGCCCAGCGGGGCGTGCCATGATAGACTCAACCACGTATCCAAGATATAAAGATATAAAGAGGGGGGAGAGAAAGAAGGGAATAGGAATCTTCCATAGTGTACCACATTGAGCGGGGAACAGGCCCCATCTCCTTTCAAGAATTTATTTAGGAACAATCCATGGACACGTTGGCCAAGATCAATATAATCAATGAATACAAAACAAACAAATATGTTGATATAGGATATCCAAGTTGTCGTCAGCGTCAAGGCACAAGATCTCTGATGCCGAGCACACCACGGGGATGACCCACAAGTATCTCTCACCGGGCTAGTACTAGATCCAATATCCAAATCCAAATTGAATGATTCCATGTCCAGTGAATCCAAATCCAAACCTCAAATCCAAATCCAAGCTCAAATCCAAGTCCAATTTCAAGTTCTAGTCCAAGTTCCAATCCAAGTTCCAAGTCCAAGCTTTAGTCTAAGTTCCAATCCAAGTTCTAGTCCAAGATCCAAGTCCAAGTTCTAATCTAAGTCCAAGTCCAGGTTCAAGTCCAAGTTCAAATCCAAGTTCAAGTCCAAGAATCACTCGCTCATCCCATGAGTAATCTCCATAACTCCTACAACCTCGTTGATGAAGAAAACCATGGAAGAACTCTTTTTGGCAAGAAAACTGATATAAAACGTAAAATTTGAGTAATCTCCATAACTCCTACAACCTTGTTGATGAAGAAAACCATGGAAGAACTCTTTTTTGGCAAGCAAACTGATATAAAACGTATTTTAATGGTTTTCGGCGGCGGGCGATAAAACCTCCAAAAAGTTGTTTTTAGGGTGTTTGGAGCAGTTTTAGGGTTTTTAAAATTTTAGGGTTTTTTTTTGAAATTTTTAGCCCGTACAGTTCCATACGAACAGTCATACGGACAGGTGATGACGTGGCACAACAGTTGATAGAGGCATGTTGAATTAGCAGGCAGCGATGAAAAACTCCATGATTTGGTTCATGATCAAGTAGATGATGATGGAGAAGATGATCTCCACGATGGCAATGCGATGAAAAGGTTCTTCCTCCACTTGATGCTCAAGAGGGGCTCATGCTTCTTTTATACTTGGGGAAGCCTTGCTTTTTGCCAAAAAGCGATGCTTTTGCTTTGCTTTTGCCTTTTACTTTGCTTTTGCCTTTTACTTTGCTTTTGGTCTTTTTAATAGTAAAATATTACTCACCGCAAAAGTTCTTGTTTTGTTGTTCTAGCTTCAGGGCCTTCAAAAGAAAAGCAAAACAAGAACTTTAGTGTTGAGTAATATTTTACTATTAAAAAGACCAATGGTTTTTGGGAAAGCGGCTTTTTGCTTTTTCGTTCAACTAAGTCTCCACTTGCCAGTGGTGCTCTTGGCTCGCGGTCAACCTAGTTTGACTTTTTGCTTTTTCTTGCTTTTTGACCAAGACTGGTGCTTTTTTCGGAAACAAAGCTTATGGTCCCTGTCCCCATATCTTCTTCCACCTGTCTAGCGTGCGGGCAAGGGTTCCATCATGTAAAATAAAGCTCAGAGGGCCAAATAGTTACAAGGGAACTTTTCTCCCTTTTGGTTTTTTCCCTTGGATATTTGGTGTGAAAGGACACCACCACATTTGTTGTATTTTGATATTATGGAGTTGACTCCCTAGCTCCACATATTCCAATGCAATCCATTTGCGTGAGCATCAATCACCATCTTCTTGTTGCTACTTCTTTGTGTGTAACCCTAACCCTAATCCTAACAATGGTATTAGAGCTTGTTGTTGGTGCAGCCCCCTTCCGGCAATACCTTACATCCGTCTGTTGCGCTTGATTTGTCTTGTACTCCCGTCCATTCGTCGACTGTGCGACCCACTGCTCCGTCCGTTGGTGTTGCTGCTCGATGTTCCACTGCCAGCCCAGCTGTGTGCCACCTGTTTCCACCTCCAGAGTCGGCGGCACTAGTGCCCCAAGAACCACTGCCACCCAGCTAAGTGGCGGCACTCTCTCCACATAAGGCACATCTTGGCGGCGTTGAGCCGCACTTGCGCCTTACGTGGCACTTGACGGATTTTTGCATTTTTTGGGAGTCCTTCCATCTAGCAGCCGTGCAGTCCATCGTCGTCTGCAGCTCGCCGTTGACGCCTAAAGCCGCTGATTTTGCCGCTCGTCCTCGCTGCCCGTCTGTAGCCAGCCATCGCCGTGCCTGCCCGTCTGCAACCTGCCATCGCCATTTCTTTAGCAGCTCACCATCCCCACTTCTCTAGTCTACCGCTAGAAGGTACTTGAGCTTCTTATGATTTGGTGAATAAAAATGCCCCGTGTTTTGTTCCAAAAATTGAAAGTAAAGGTCATGCAAAATTTGGGGGTTTTGTGAATTAATTCCTATTAAGAGACTAAGGTCAAGTAAAAGGATAGAAGAAGGGTGTGTGTGTGAATGGACCTATGGTCCACTAGCTCACCTATTTAAAGGCAAAAGCTAGGTGGTGTTTGTAGCCAAGTTGTATGTGTAAGCAACTCAATAAGCAAGATTTTTTCTTGTATTTTGTCTCTCTCCTCCACACTTTTTGAATCTAGAATGAGCACCACGAAATCTCAACATGGTATCTAGAGCTGGGTAGACTAGGTTATCCTACATCCCGTTTTTTGTGGATTTGAACCCCCTACCAGTGGAGGAGCTCTAGCACGCAAAGGAGGCCAAATCTTCTCACGCTTTCTTCTTGGCAAACCTTTAGCACACCCGGGCACATAGTTTCGTACGGGTAATTAGTGGCTTTGGTCTCTCTGAGCCGCGGCATTGAGCTCTGAGTAGGCCAGCACAGTTTTTCTGCAGCAGCCGTCGGTGTCGTACAACAATTTGCCGTCTGTGGGCAATGCTAAGCCACACAAGCTTAGGGCTTTTGAAGCCCATAGTTTGAAGGGTCTCCATTCAATAGATGAGTTGCAATGCATGCCCGACGGGCGCGCAAGAGCCACAAAACCAAGGTTGCCCTGTGAGAAAGCCATGGAAGCTTCAAAATAGTATTTTTTAACACTAATCCTTGTTTAATTTGATCTTAATCACTTAAGTGCTTTTGTTCCAGATCTTCTAAAGTGGTGGGCATACACCATGAGGTGTTCATAAGCCTCATTGTCATCAAGCTTCATCAAGTGTACAAGGTTCCAAAGTGTGCTTATAAGCACTAAAGGTGTTGCTAAACACCATTGGTGGGGGTAGCCATTAGCAAAGGGGAGTCTCTTGACATTACGGAGTGCTTCTAAGTACTAAGAGTGTTCTTAAACACTAATGGTGTGCCTAATCACCAATGAAAGTGTCATTTGACACTTAAAAAAAGATGCTCTTAAGCACTTATAGTGTTTCTTAAACACTAATGGTGATCATAATCATAAAAGAAAGTGTTCTTTGACACTAATGAAGCACATCTTCTTCAGAATTTGAGGACGGACACACACCATAAGTGCCACACCATAAGCTTCACCAACATAATCATCTTTTATGCAACATCCGTGGCTTGATTAAGGGTTGTTGCACTCTGATAAGCCATTCTTTTTCTACTTAAACCAAAATCTTAGAAATTTTCTGGTTTTTTTCTTCATAAATCAGCCCATTAATAATCTTATAATCCCTCTTCAATACCCAATGTCAAAACACCCAAATTAAGAAGTTCTCAGGAGAGGGCTTCCACACTTGGCAAGTTCTTGTCAAGTACAAGATGATATTCTAAGGTTTTTGGCCATTCATTTGTGGCACTAAGGTTATTGATCGCACTAAGGCCGAAGACATTGAAGATGATGAGAGGACACAAGCCATCATCATGCTCCATCTTGATGAGGCTCTTATTCATCATGTGGACCAGCTTCCGACTCCAAAGGAGAAATGGGATGAGCTTGACAAGCTCTATGGAGCTCGTGGTAAGAACTCCAAGATCTCTCTTAAAATTGAATTTTTCAGCAAAGAGAGAGAAGGCATTGGAGCTTTCGTCTCTCATTTGAAGGGCCTTATGGCCCAACTTGCATCAGTGAATGCAAGAGTGGATGAAGATGATGCAGTGGTTGTTTTGTTAAAACCAGTCAAGGTGGTGTACCCCACCTTAGTCACCACCCTGAAGAACATACCTAATCCCACCCTTGAAGGAGTCATTCAATCTTGTCTTGATGAAGAAAAGAGACAAAGGGAGGGGTTGAATCTTCAAGTGCAACCACTTCATCGAATATCGAACAAGCTTTGTTACATCAAGTGAGCAACGTAAGGTGTACCCATTGCAAAAAGGTGGGTCATTTGGCAAATAATTGTTGGATCAAATATCCCAACAAGATGAAATGTAACAAGTGTAAACAAACGGGGCATATTACTTCTAAATGTCCTAACAAAGAGTCAGAGGCTAACTTTGCATCAACCTCTAACTCCACTGAGAAATTGTTTTAAATCTCAATGTAACAACACCTATATTCCTAGCCTTGTAAGCCTAATGTTATAAAGGCAACCTGTCACCAACCTTGACATTTCCCAGTATGAAAGGGGTCTGGTGGACTCGAGGATGTCTAAATATTTGGAAGTACAAGCTTTGGAAATGGGGGATTATCCTAGAATACAAAGGACCACACTTCTAAAATTTAGGAGAGTTGCTATTTTTGGCTCGACTCCGATGGAAATTCTGTTCGCGTCATTACATCTGGAATTGAGCAGATACCAAGAGTCCAAAGTGAGACAAGTGGCCTGACACTTGTCAGAAAGTGGATCAAAGTGAGACAAGTGGCCTCACACTTGTCACTTCAGCTATTGTGTGGCTCTCCACTTGTCATTGTAGCCTTCTCTTGCCATTTTAGCTCATGGGAGGTCCAAATCTATAAATTGGAGCCCTCTCTCTTCATTAATAGAGGCTCTCTTGCTGCACACTAGCCTCTACCACCGTTACAGGCTGCCCTAATGATGGCTACTCTCTTTCTCTCTCTCTTGAAGGCTGCCCATGAAGAATACCGGCTGTTGGGGACTGTTTTGGAGGCTTCCATCGCGAAGCAATACTGAAGGCAAGGGTATTTAATCATTTATTATGATTTCCAGCCATTGTACTTGTTGTACCAGCCACTGTACCTTCTGTACTAGTCACTGTACATGTTGTACCAGTCTTTGTACTTGCTGTACCTATTGTACCAGCCATTGTACCGATTGTACCAGCCATTATACTTGCTGTACCAGCCATTGTACCGGTTGTACCAGCCATTGTACCTATTGTACTGGCTAAATGGAGAGTTGTACTTGCTGTACCAGCTCTATTGCATGAAGACCCGTGGTTTTTGGGGAAGAATCAGTACCAACACGGAGGTATATGGATTATGTTGTTGGCTCGGCATTTCTACAGCCTATGTTCCGGGGCTTGGTTGCCTCGTGTTGGGTTGTGTTATGGCATTTGTATATGGATAATCCGGCATCTCCCGTGGGGAGAGTAAGGCCCTCAAAGCTTGTACATGATATTATTCTCCTTGGGTAATAAAATACTCCAAGGGGGGGTCGGCCCATTCCGGCCTCTATGCAGTGTCACACGTGCAAGCTCCACTTTCAACATTTGTGGATGTTTTGTCTAGCTTTTATGTTTCATGCAAAGTGATGACGATGGATATATGTTAAGGTTGTGGCCATATTTAAATGTTTTAATATGCATTGATGGTATCAACAAGTGTGTCAAAGGCCCTAGTCCCCTGGGCACCTCCACGAGTTACATTGGTATCAGAGCATAGGCTTTCTTGGAAGCGGAGGCTTCCTTTTATCAATAAGGAAGAGAAAAGATCTCAAGTGGGGACCACACTTACCATCATTGCTGTTAAGCATGGCCAGCCACTTCATAGCTTATGAAGCAAGAGCATGAGCAGTAGACAGCTTGTTGATCTAAGGATTTATGAATTCACAAAATTTATCTTGGAAGTGTGGAGTTGGCTTTATGTGCACATGTTTAGCACTCTTTCCATATGGATATTGTGGATTATATTATCAAGCTTACAGGCAAGCTATATGGAGATATATCTCAGGATATCTTAAGGATATGGTGACGAGGTATTTCGTTTGGCTTCATGACCAACCTGGCAAAGAACAGCTACGTATACTTTGAGTTTGCAAAGTTGGTGCTTTTGCTATTTACTATGAAGTGTTTTTGATGTTCACTGACCCTTGTATAGCCATGCAAGGAGAAAGGTGGTGTTGTTTGCCTTGAGATGGTTTCAGGGAAACATTGTTTATGGCTCCCTTTATTGGGATGGATTATATCTATGGAGATTTCTTTCTTGGACAAGATTATGGACGAATCTGTCCCAGTTTATAGAGAAGAAATATTTGGATATCTCATGGATATAATGCTTTTATGGATAAAAGTCTATCTCTACTCCAAGGTGTGTGGTTAGCATGGAGGATTATGGATTATGTTTATGACTCCCTTTTATTGGGATGGATTATTCTTTTTGGCTCCCTTTATTTGGGATGCATTGGACTTATGAAACTCATGGTTCACATACCTTGTGTAGTGTTCTCTTGTCCTACGTGCTCTCTTGAAGATTGTTTCTACCATGTGTGGGTGGAACAATAGAGGGCAGATGGAAGGGAACATGGGCACTTCAGAGGGTAGTGTTGAGCACAACATGCCGTGTGTAGTGTTCTCTTGTCCTACGTGCTCTCTTGAAGATTGTTTCTACCATATCTGGGTGGAACAATAGAGAGCAGATGGAAGGGAACATGGGCACTTGAGAGGGTAGTGTGAGTTGGTGGCCGAAATGCCTATAAACTATGTGTAGTAGAAATGCTTATGGAACACCAGGTTATCTATGCCTGTGAGTGATTGTTTTATCTTGTTACTTGAGCCCACCTCTCATCCAAGGTGTGTGGTCAGAGTACCAACACAGAGTGCAAGTGGTAAAGTGGACATGACGCCTGGTTGGCATGGGACTTATGTCTATACCAAGGGTCATGTGGACCGATGCCTTGTTGGCAGGAGACTTATTTTGTCTCGCCCATTTACTTGGGACATGGATTATGATATCTGGACTTATGGGACTTATTTGTCTCGCCCATTTATTTGGGACATGGATTATGATATCTAGACTTATGGGACTGTTTTGTCTCACCCATTTCTTTGGGACATGGATTCTTCAGTTATATTGGATTTCTGAGACTGTCTCGTCTCGCCCACTTGATGGTACATGATTATGTCTTGGATATATGGCTTCAAGCTTAAAGTTGCGGCGGACAACTTTTAAGAAGCTAGGGAGGATGTCACCAACCTTGACATTTCCCAGTATGAAAGGGGTCTGGTGGACTCGAGGATGTCTAAATATTTGGAAAGTACAAGCTTTGGGAATGGGGGATTATCCTAGAATACAAAGGACCACACTCCGAAAATTTAGGAGAGTTGCTATTTTTGGCCTGACTCCAATGGAAATTCTGTTCGCGTCATTACATCTGGAATTGAGCAGATACCAAGAGTTGGCAAAGTGCCTATGGCAGAATGTCTACCAGTTGGGATATTTTTAGAGATAAAGTTTATGGAAGGACCCATCTCTTAGATTGGGACATGTGGCAAGAAAGTGGACCAAAGTGAGACAAGTGGCCTAACACTTGTTAGAAAGTGGATCAAAGTGAGACAAGTGGCCTCACACTTGTCACTCCAGCTATTGTGTGGCTCTCCATTTGTCATTGTAGCCTTCTCTTGCCATTTTAGCTCATGGGAGACCCAAATCTATAAATTGGAGCTCTCTCTCTTCATTAATAGAGGCTCTCTTGCTGCACACTAGCCTCTACCACCATTATAGGCTACCCTAATGATGGCTACTCTCTTTCTCTCTCTCTTGAAGGCTGCCCATGAAATCGCAAAGAAATACTGAAGGCAAGGGTATTTAATCATTTATTATGATTTCTAGCCATTGTACTTGTTGTACCAACCACTGTACCTACTGTACTAGTCATTGTACATGCTGTACCAGCATTTATACTTGCTATACCTGCTATACCAGTCATAGTACCGACTGTACCAACCATTGTACTTGTTGTATCAACGATTGTACTAGCCACTGTACTTGCTATACCAGCGATTGTACCAGCTATACCAGCCATTGTACTTGTAACGGCTGAATGGAGAGTTATACTTGCTGTACCAGCTCTATTGCATGAAGACCCGTGGTTTTTGGGGAAGAATCAGTACCCACACGGAGGTATATGGATTATGTTGTTGGCTCGGCATTTCTACAGCCTATGTTCTGGCTTGGTTGCCTCGTGTTGGGCTGTGTTATGGCATTTGTATATGGATAATCCGGCATCTCCCGTGGAGAGAGTAAGGCCCTTAAAGCTTGTACATGATATTATTCTCCTTGGGTAATAAAATACTCCAAGGGAGAGGGGGGGGGGGGGAGTGGGGGTCGGCCCATTCCGGCCTCTATGCGGTGTCACGCGTGCAAACTCCACTTTCAGCATTTGTGGATGTTTTGTCTAGCTTTTATGTTTCATGCAAGGTGATGATGATGGATATATGTTAAGACTGTGGCCATATTTAAATGTTTTAATATGCATTGATGGTATCAACAAGTGTGTCGAAGGCCCTAGTCCCTCGGGCACCGCCGCGAGTTACACAACCTATGTCCAATACCACCTATTCCAATTTTTTTCATAGTTGGTATTGAGGGGGGTATTAAGAGACTAAGGTCAAGTAAAAGGGTAGGAGAAGGGTGTGTGTGAATGGACCTATGGGCCACTAGCTCACCTATTTAAAGGCAAAAGCTAGAAGGTGTTTGTAGCCAAGTTGTATGTGTAAGCAACTCAAGAAGCAAGATTTTTTCTTGTATTTTGCGTCTCTCTCCACACTTTTTGAATCTAGAATGAGCACCACGAAATCTCAACACTTCCTTCATTGCAAAAATCAGGTGTAAGCAACAGTACATGGTAACATTTTGTGGCAGGGTTTTCTAAAAGTTTGGGGATTTTTCAGAAATTAGTGCTTAATTGCACAACTGTAGTTACAGGGCATTTAGAAATTTAGGGCTTTCCTAAAATCAGTGCTTAATCAATATTTAAAGCTCATTGGTACACAGATTTTGGGGCTTTTGTGATTTATGTGCAATCGACACATAAAACATCCCAGTGGTGCTCAAGAGTTTTTTGAATAGTGGACGCTGAAGTGGAGGGGTTTTCCATAGATTTTGAGCTTCCTTCTCATTGGGACCCTCAATAATAGTGAGAGGTGGCATGGGTTTATGAGTAGATTGTTTGGCTGTGGTTTCACCCACAGAGACACACCCTATTGACTGTTCAATCAGACATCGTGCAGCCTTCATCCATGTATGACCAATATTATCGGTTCAGGTAATGTTCTAGTAGGCATAACCAGGAAGTCTCCCACGAGGTGCTTGCTACCATCACAGTATGTCTCTATTTGTAATAGCCCAAGAACCTTAATATTTCTACCATGGATACCTTTCACCTTTAAGGAGATATTTACGAGTTGGGATTTTCCTAATTGGTTCCATGCATTAAAGGAAATTAGATTGTGACTAGCCCTCGTATCAAGTAATGCATTATAAAGCACTTCACCATAAGGGCTAGGAAATTGAATGGATGTTCGTAGAGATCCTATGTGCTCCTCTATGTCTCCTTTAACTTCTCCCATGAGTGCTTGTGTGGATCCCATAATAGCTTCTCGTCGTTGCTACTGTCGGATTTGTCTTTCTTTAGCCTCTTGTCAAGCTTGAGCTTTCTTTAGTTCAACCAATGGGGTTGGGGCTTGAATAGCCAACAATGGTTTTGTAACCTTTAGTAATATAGAAGCCTCACCATTAATCGCCATGTCTCGTGTGATAAGGTTTCTCTTTGGGATCCAGACTTGTTTGGGCATTGGTGGCGAAAGTTATTTTACAATAGCTTTCCCTTGATGGAATTTGAGCTATTGAAGCTTTTATCCATCACTAAGGGTGGAAATTTGTAAGCAGCAGCAGGTGAGACTAGTGATATACATCTATGTTTTGGTATCCAAATACAATGGTTATCCTTGTAGTAGCCTTGAGCTTTCAATAAGTGTTTGGGGATCCATTTTGGGGTAACTTGCACTTCTTGCACCGACTCTTGTTTTGAGGTCCTCCTTGCTTGGTTGATTGAGGTGGTATGGATGGAGAAATCTTGGGAACCCATTTCAAGGTACTCGCTATGCCGCGTATCAATCATACTGCATATCCGGTCTTGCAGGACCTCACGACGAGCTTGGGATGTACTTGAAACCATGTATCAAGCAAAGAATGAGGCTATGGTTGCATATCTCAAGAAAGAGCTTGAGAACTTGGACATGAATGATGGTGATAGTATGGATGATCATCTTACGAAGATCCAAAATTTCATGGTTTTAAGCAAAGAATGAGGCCATGGTTGCATACCTCAAGAAAGAGCTTGAGAACTTGGACATGAATGATGGTGATAGTATGGATGATCATCTTACGAAGATCCAGGATTTTCGGGAGCAGTTGCTCAATATTGATCTGAAAAGGAGCTAGTTTCTGGGACACTATCATCTCTGCCAGAAACTTACTTGAACTTCCACACATTACTCACTCTATTTATGCGGGAAAACCCGGAACCAATCTTGTTTGAAGAGTTGGTTGGCTTGTTACTACAGGAGGAGTAGAATCAGAAGAACAAATCTTTTGTTATGTGTGGCAATGATGGGGCTTTTGTTGCCCAAGACAAGGGCAAGGGAAAAGCCAAAAGCAATTTTCAGCCAAAGGCTAATTCGGGAGAGACTTCACAAAAGGCTAAAAATAATGCAGGCAAGTCCAAGAAAAAGGAAAAATGTCACTATTGCAAAAAGCCATGTCACTATTTGAATGAGTACTGAAAAAGTCTTGCAAAGGAGAAGAAAAAGAAAAGCGGCATGACTGTAGATTCTTCATCACCTGCAGTGAAAGATGATGCATCAGTAAATCTTGTGCAAGACGAGTGGACTTTTCTTACTTGCTGTTAGGATGCATCATTAGAGCACATGCCTCTCAGTGTCAATGAAAGACACGACACATGGTACTTTGATAGTGGTGCTTCTAAACACATTACCTCATAGAGGAATCTGTTTAAGCTGCCCTTGAGGGCAAACGGGTAACGTGTGCAAACAGTTATTCATATCGAGTTCAGGGTGTTGGTGAGGTGATCCTCACAAGAGCAGATAGTGTTGAATTATGTTTTCCAAACGTATTGTATGTGCCAGGGATTATGAAGAACTCGTTGTTCGTCTCCTCTTTTGCTAAAAGAGGATATGCAGTGAACTTTGAGGACGACAGATGCACAATGAAAGACCGTGAAGGTGGCTATGTATTGCTCACTTCCGGCACATTGTACCATGGATTATATCAGCTTGACAGAGCATGATGCTTATGTGGTTACCACTCTTACACCTGCCATGCAAGAGGCAAAATTGTGGCATGCCAGGTTTGGGCATGTGAATTATGACAGTTTGATGCTATTTCAAAGGCATCAAATGGTACAGGACATGCCTCATGTAGAACTACCACCAAAGCATGTATGTGAAGGGTGCATATTGGGTAAGATGCACATAAATGCATTTCCAAAAGATGGATCAAAAAGGGCTATCCGGAAATTACAGCTCGTGCACAGTGATGTGTGTGATCCTATGCGGACACTACCTATTGGAAAGCATCTATACTTTGTAACCTTTATTGATGACTACTCCAGATTTGCTGAGGTGTATCTCTTGAAAGCAAAATCTGATGTATTTGCATGTTTTTAGCATTTTGTGGCACAAGCTGAAAATCAAACAGGTTGCAAAGTGCAGACTCTCCGTAAAGATCGAGGGGGGGAATACATGTCCATTGCTTTCAAAGCTTTTATAGGCATCAATGTACGATGCCATATTCTCATCAGTAAAATGGTGTTGCTGAAAGAAAGAACATGTCTTTGATGGAAA
Organism: Cibotium barometz; assembly: GCF_041138505.1. Lineage (NCBI taxonomy): Eukaryota > Viridiplantae > Streptophyta > Polypodiopsida > Cyatheales > Cibotiaceae > Cibotium > Cibotium barometz. Next base: position 25,027,175 of record NC_141078.1, on the reverse strand, counting down.
TGGCTAGATGCATGGTTAAAGGCAAAGGCTTGCCTCACAAATTCTGGATGGAGGTAATAATGTGTGCTCTTGAATAGATGCCCTACCAAAGCATTGAAAACCATAACGCCATATGAGGCTTGGCATGAAAGGAAACCTAAAGTTGAATACTTTAGCGTTTTTGGATGTATAGCTTATGCACATGTTCCTCAACAATTGCGAGGTAAGCTTGATGACAAAGCAGCTAAGTGCATATCTGTGGGTTACAACAGTGGCAATAAAGGCTATTGTCTCTTTAATCCTTCCACACAAGGGTTTTGGACAGTAGAGATGATGTGTTTGCTGAAAATTCAGACCAGCCATTGGCTAAATTTTTTGGATAGCCACCTTCAGGCCCACTTAACATGTTTGAAGGACTTCTCCCATTGGGAATTGATGGCACAACAGATCAGCCATCAACTTTGCCTAATGGACAGCATTTGGGTGCTTAAAATTAGCCCATAAATGAGCTCGTTACACCTCAAAATGTCGAGGAAGCAATGGAGCAAGAGCAGATAGCAATGGAAGAGGCTAGAGTTGTGCCTCGTTGGCTGCTCCGTACTTTACAGGAGAGCAAACTTTCAGCTCCACTTGGTAGCAGGACACGAGCTGGCTCCCGTAATGCAAGAGAACATGCAGATGTTGCTTGCATGAGTACACTTTGTGATACAGATGAGCCAGATTCATTTGAAGAGGCTCATGAGGATGAGCATTGGGTAAAAGCGGTGAAAAATGAGATGGATTCTATCCATAAAAACAACACATGTGATTTGGTAGACTTGCCTACTGGCAAGAAACCCATTGGCACAAAGTGGGTATACAAGTTGAAAAGAAAGCCTGATGGTACCATTAACAAGTACAAGGCCAAGCTAGTGACCAAAAGATATGTCCAAAAGAAGGCATTGATTATGATGAGAATTTCACACTTCTCGTATGGCCACAGTTGATGCATGGTCATGAAAACAAAGTAGAAAAGCACTTTATGGTCTCAAACAAGCTCCCCGAGCTTGGTATGAGAAGACACATGCTTATTTGACCACGCAGGGTTTTCGCAATAGTCCACCAGAGAGCACCCTCTATGTGAAAGAGGATCATGGCACTTCAATAATGCTTATTCTTTATGTGGATGATATGTTGCTAACTGGGAATGATATGGAGAAAATTTTAGCATTCAAAGCTGAATGGCATTTGAGATGACAAATTCGGGATTGTTGCATTATTAGTTGACATCCAATTTGTGCAGACAGATGATGGGATTTATGTACAGCAATCAAAGTACATTCAAAAGCTATTGCACAAATTTGGGTTTCAAGATTGTAAGCCCATCTCTACTCCGATGGAACCAGGTGTTGCCATATCTACTTGTGAGGCTGAGTACAGGGCAGCCTTTACAGCCACATTAGATTCTGTATGGCTGAGGAGATTGATGGCTGATCTTCATGAGTGTCAGTAGACACCCACCACTACACTCACTGACAGCCAGAGTGCTATAGCTGTGGCACGAATCCCAGTGTTTCATGCATGTACTAAGCACATAGAGATTCATTATCATTATGTCAGGGAGAGGATTCATGCAAGGGAGATCTCATTATCTTACTGCTCTATACAGGACAATGTTGCAAATCTGTTCACGAAGACATTGCCTCCAGAGAAGTTTGAAGCTTTCCGCAAAGTTTTAGGCTTACTCTCCTACAGAGAGTGATGAGTGATCTGCTGCCGACCTTGTACAGGTTCACATTGTCACTATAGGGGGGGATTTATTGGCATATATCCTATGAGTAGTGCTACATGTGAACATGGGCTAACCAAGGGCACTTTTCTCCCTTTGGGTTTTTCCCCTTGGATATCTGGTGTGAAAAGACACCACCACATTTATTGTATTTTGATATTATGGAGTTGTCTCCCTAGCTCCATACATTCCAATGCAATCCATTTGTGTGATCATCAATCACCATCTTCTTGCTGCTTGCTGCTGCTTGTGTGTGTCTGTCTCTGTGTGTAACCCTAACATGCCCAATATAGCTATTCAAAGGCCAATCTAAGGCCGCATAAAAACTTGTTACGAAATGTAACTTTTCTTAATGAATGTGAAGAGCCTGTCTGCTGCTCTTGAAGAGCACTAGGTTGTAAATACTAAGGTGCGAAAACTAAGAAGCAGGGCAAGCATGCTACACCCATCAGCGAGTGTATGTATTTAGAGTTTTTTTTTTTTTTTGTGCAAAGAATTTTTGACCTGCATCAATTGTGATTCTTATGAACTTTGTAGATTGACCAAATGTTCGGCATTGTACAGTAGGTTTAAGTAATTTACATGTGAGCATTACTTTTGCAAACCTTCGGCTAAATGCTCAGCCCTTTGTGCGAATAAACTTAAATGTTGGTTTTTGAAAAAGGAATCATTCTCTGATTGCATGGCCTCCATCCACTCTTGTCCTCCTATGCATCTGAGTTGGTCTGATGCATCACTGCATGCTAGGTTGATGGCAAAGCTTGTTTTTCTGAAGTTGAACATAGATAGTGATGCTAGAGTACAAGTGTGATGTATCCAATAGTGTGACTCTATTTCCTATTGCAGTTCATGCAAGCTCCCATGCACACATTCTGGAACGCCTTCAGAGGAGCCATCCGGTCTACATGCTTCCTTTCTGCTTTTGTCGGGATATATCAAGTATAAGTTGGAGCTATAGATTTTTTTGAGCACCTGCGTACTGTAACCAATGATATCACTCGTAATGTCTGAAATGTGTATTTGACCAGAGTTATATATGCTTGCAAAGGAAAGTTGTTGTTAAGGATCATAAATTGGTATATTGGGTCGGGGGAGCTATGGCTGCCCTGTCTGTTCTCTTGGAGAAGAAGAGTCGAAGAGCAGAACTCGCTTTGTATGTTCTCCCTCGTGCAGCTGACTCGCTCTGGTATATATTGATAAACAGGCACCTACTACCAAATATCAGGCATGCCGAAGTAAGTGCGCACAGTTTTGGGCTTGGGTTGGTTGGGGTGTGCGTGCATACGTGTGTGGGTACTGATTGTTTGGATTCTAATTTAGGAGGTCGTATGATGTATATATGCAGGTAGCGCTTTTCTGCCTTTGCATGGGGGGTATCATGTACTTTCACGAGCATGAACCTGACACCATGGCTCCGTTTTTAAGAGGATTGATCAAGCGCTTTTTGAGTCGAGGTGTATCGCCTGACCAACTCCCCGACAACAATGGGTTGAACCCTTTTGGCCAACCCTTAGCCATCGGTGATGGGCCTTCTCCTTCTGATACATTGAGGTATGTGTCGAGTTCACATGAAAAAACGGAGGAAACCTCCTCAGGAAGCCATTCGGAAATTCTAGAGAAGTTGAAAGCTGAAGCTTTCCATGGTTTATAAATTAAACAGGAACTGGATCAATTTTTGAAATGGGTCATTCTAGCGAGGATCATCTTGACATTTATTTTTACCATCCAATTTCACATTAGTATTTGTTAGTCAAGCATATTAACATGCTTTCAACCAGAGTTTTTGATTTGTTAAATATTTTATGTCGATATTGTTGACTCCTGTTCATCTGATCTTCCATTTTTTTCGATTCAAGCAAGGCTTATCTTTGCATATGCACACATGTTTGGGTGCTCATCAAAATGGCCTATGAGATGATGCTTACATAAGTGCATTGGGATCCCCTTTCATGCAGGAGTTTGAGCCTTTTCACAAGCTAATGTTGACCTTTGTTGGTGAGCATTTTGCTTCTCTCAATCCACAGTAATTACCCAGGGGGATCCCCTTCCGGGTTTTGTCAATCTCCTGAAAATCTTAGCCCAATCACTTCCCTGACCACTGTCCCAAAGCATATATTCTTTATATCATGTGTTTTTTTTTTGGTGGGGGGGGGGGGGGGGGGGGGGGGGGGGGGGGAACGGGTGGTGGGGGCCTCTAGGCTAAAATCCATAGGGTTAAGACACTTGGCAGGACTACCACCATGAGGTTAAACTACGCATCTATGGTGTCGAGCATTTAGCTTTGTTTGTATCTGTGCTTAATGCTTTGGCCAAAGACGAACCATCAGTTTAAAAGCAGGTGTTTATTTTGCTAATCCATTGGCAACCTCACTCAAGGGTGCACAAGTGAATAGTTGAAGTTGACGAGGAGCTTATCAAGCAGAAACACATTCATGCTGTCTCATCAAGACTTGTGCAGGAAAAAATAGTGTGATGGTCAATTCAGATAGGTAAAATCTAGTTGTTTCAAGAGTCGACCCCCCTGTGATAACATCTTTATTGCTCACAAAGTGCTGACATTAACGGACATTTTTTACATGTCAAGGATGGCAATAGCTGCTAATCATGGCACCCAAACATAAAAATTCTCATTGGGTATGTTATATCCATAAATGCCTTTCTGGTGCCCAAACATAAAAGCTTAAGAAAGACGCTAGGGCTACTCAGCCAAGCTAGACCTGAAGAGAATGATGGGCTAGGGGTGAAGTCATGTTACCTTAAATTCAGACATCTCCCCTGTCCATCTCCACGCCCCTGTGAAAAAATGCTGGGGGAACCGGCGATTTCAGCGAGGTGTGTATAAAGGTCCTCAGAGACATGAATCTGCCACATGATATAGTTGTTCTTGGATTCAACACGGCTTTGAGTAGAAATGCACCAACTTTTACCCACACTCACATGTGGACCTCTTTTTCTTCTATTTTCCCAACAAGGGAAAATGACATTGAGGACACAAAGGGGTGGGGTCTCATTTTGGATTCATAATTCTTTGTGAAGAAGCTTTGCAAACTCAAATCACACTCATGGGTCCAACACATAACTAGATTTTACGACCCCCACTTACACAATATGATTTATCAAAATTTATGGCACACCAACTCACACCCATAGGTGAGCTTTTTGGAATTTCGTTTTATTTTTCTACTTTTCCGAAGTAGACATACTAAATTATTGAACTTAAGCACATGACTAAGACAACTAAGATAGATGGGAATCATGAGTCTTTGAGAGAGCAAACTTACTATATATATAGAGATTGAATCATATGAAGAATCCCATTATTAAAAAAAAGTAAATTTTACTGGATTTTATTTCTTCAAGAGCCTCTCTCTCTCTCTCTCTCTCTCTCTCTCTCTCTCTCACACACGCACACACACACACGCACGCACGCACGCACGCACACATGCGCACACACGCGTGTGCCTGTGCACGTGCATGCACTATGTGGCAATTTTTGGACAAAAGATCTCATTTAGATGAAAGAGGGGTTGAGAAATGGAGCTAGGAGAGATTGAGAAAGAGTGGTTCTAGCCATTATTATTTCATTTTAGGTAATCTTTTGCATGTGTGGTTTTTTGTGATCATTCTATCTAAGTACAAGGTAATGTAAATATTCTAAACCTTGTTTACAAAATTTTCTTTTTCAAGTGTATTTGTATTGTTTTGGTATAGTAGTGTGCCCTTTGTGTTTTATACAGTGTGCCCATTGTTTTGGTATAGTAGTGTGCCCATTGTGTTTCTATATGCTTTAAAATTCTAGCATTTGCATTTGTGTTGTTTTGGTTTAATGTGAATATTTTGGCTTTGTATGAGATAGTGTGTATATTCTAAAATTTGAACTTTGCATTTATGTTGTTTATTTTTTCTGTTGTGCTCTCTACTAGATATTGTTCGAGCATAATAGTTTGTGGTGGTTGGTTACATAATGAGAGAGCAGTAGAATTTTAAGGCAACTTCATCTTATTACCCACCAGTAAATGCATTCACAAGGATTATAAGAAGTATAGAATTTCTAGCTCTCTTTAATTAAGCAATTAAGACATTGCTCACAAAGGACTTAATAACAGGAACTAGAACATCCTGCACTAACTTGGTGATTTATTCTCGGACCTTTTGCTGCCTAACCCACTGTTCTGGTTTCTTTTCCAGTTTCCGCTCGGTATTCTTGCCTATTAGCGTCTTAACAAGCCCTTGTGATCTTGTCATGGCCATAACTTCTGGTGGCTTCTCTTGTTCCTTTCCTACATCATGGTCTACCCTTACCATATTGATAGCTGCATCATTTCCTACTGGGTTTGCCTCTTTTCATGGCCTTGCCTCCTATAGTTCCTGTTGATGGCGCTGGAATACGGGGCAATCATTTTTTATGTGCCCTAGACCATTGGAGTAGAAGCAAGCTCCCCCCTCGGGCCAAATATTCCACCTTTCCCAAATCTTCCACCTCCTCTTTCATATGGTCTGTTGATTTGAGGTCCTGTGGCAACCTGGTTGACGGCTAGGGCTTTCTTGCTTCTGCTATCTTTCCACCACCCTTGGATTCCTGTTCCAAGTATTATAGTAACACACCTATGCAGAGTGATTGATCTTTCCACAAATAGTGAATACTTGCTAAGCATCTCTTAACTGGCACTCCTCTTTCGTGTGCCCTTGTTTGTTGCACCTTGTGCACCAAACATCTGGTTTGAGTGTCCGGATTTTGTGTGTCCTCTGGCAATCTTGGCTAGGGCATCCCTTAGTTCTTACTAAACCTTCTCTGCCTACTTCCTGCCTTTCTTTTTCTGGGCTTCCACTCTTTGGCATCCGACTCCTGACTGGATTTTGACTCTGAGGTATCTTCTACGGAATCCATTCTGAGGTTTCTTTCTCTTTCTTCTTCCTTTTGTCTTTCTTCTTTTTCTTGGAGTCTTTGTTTGCTTGCTTTAAGACCCCTTCAGCTCCTCTGGTAGCTCCTTCCACTACTTGTTCGAATGTAAGGGCATCCAAGTCATATGAAGCTACTGCCGTCTATAGCTTTTCCCTCAGTCCTCTCACAAACCACTGACTCAGCGTGGCTAAAGTGGGATGGTTGGGCTGGTCCATGCGCATCAGCATTGCTTTAAATTTAGTTGTGTAGTCTTTTGTTGGCCTCTTTTTGTGCGTCATCGATGCTCTGCAACTTTTCTAGCACCTCTGTTATGGTTTTGTCTTTCCTTGAATCTTTTTAGGAAAGCCTTCTTCAATTCTTCAAATGTCTAGAAGTGTTCCATACCATATTGGGTGTACCAGCTCTAGTGACTTTGTCACCCAATGTTGTTGCAAAGTATTGAGTCTTTTGCGGCAGCAGAGCTCTAGTGGTCAAGAACATGGTTTCAAAGGCAAAGATGTGGGCGTCTGGATCCTCCTCACTCTTGCCCTTGAATTTACTTATTTTAATAATGTGAAAAATTTTTCTATCTAAAAATATTCAAAATCTAAATATTCTCTCTCTAGAATATTTTCTCTCTCTAGATTAAAACAGTTAGAAACAAGATCTTTTATATTTCTGAAGAGGAATTTAATTACACGGGAAGATCTGGACATCTTGAGAGGCTGGGGAGGAATCTTACAGGGGTTGTAAGGTTTCCCCTTCTAAAATAGGAGAAACACTTAAGATAGTCCACTAAGTCTTAGCTTGGAGAAAATTTCCTATTTATCGACACCTTGATCATGTAGAGATTCAAGGATACGATTCATAGGTAAGACCTAGTCCTCTCCCACAGGGGAAGCGTGATCTTCTAAAAGTCAAATTACCAATAGGGTAATTTATCATAAATTGGACAACTACTAGACTTGATTTCTAGAGGCAACGCTTTTTTCCTCATCCATGCAAGGCACAGCTGCTGACCTAGTCTTCTAGAATAGAGTTGCCCAAGAACCTAATTATCTAGCGTAGGGCTTTCACTTAATCTATTGGAAAGCTACCCGACTAATCGGGTCCACCCCCGTCCGTAGGATGGTGTCATCGGGGCATTCCGTCCACCCCCGTCCGTAGGATGGTGTCATCGGGGCATTCCATCCTCCCACTTTCCACTCTACTCACACGTCAATTTGTTTTCTAATTAATCCTACCACACTGTTTGACATAAATAAACATGTTCCTTAATTATAGCCCTTTTCACAAGGTTTGTTAAAACAACCTTTTTACACAATACAATCATGCCAAAGACAAGAAATATATATAAAAAGTTGATACCTGAATCAATTCCATACAAGCCAAATCGGGTCTCTTATTCTTTTTCCTTTATTCTGTCGATGATCTAGAATTCGGCCTTCCAACCTCTACATGCTGGGCAAAACCCTACGGGACCATACACCTCATCGTCGACCGCTGCTTGGCGACGAGGACTCAAGCCGGCATGTCGCCCTCTCAGGCTCCATCGTTCGATCCTCCCGCCCCTTAGAGGGATGTCTGCACACTAGGGTGGACTAATTCACCGCACTAGCCTGGGCCCTCAGAACTAGGCAGCATCACAATCACTTGCCTCAATCGGCAAACCTCATTCTCCTAATGGTATGAGGAATACCATGGGCCAACTCCGGGCCTTACTAACTTCTCCGTCGTCTGGCTATATAAGCACTAGAACGGGGCAACGTCAAGGCAGGGAGAGTTATACCTGTACCTTAATTTAACCAAGATAACAATCCATTTACTCACTAAACCATAGGACTAGAATCCATGTTACCTTCTTAAGAAAATAATCCTTTTCACAAAGATTTTAGTATTTCAACTCGAGATTGCGATAAGACATTCTTTATTAAGGCATATGTTGTTGTTTAAAAGAATACAAACTTTAAATAGTAAATCAATCAAATAGATCACTATTAACAATTAATAGAGAAGCCGGGGCCATACCTCAACCCCTAAGAATGATATATAATTGAAAAACAAAATATGTATATACCTTATAGAAATTTATCGTTTATCATTGCCTTTGCTTGTTAACAAGAGCTTTAGAACTTGACATATGAGAATAGAGTCTTCTAATACCTTGTCTTACGATTGAAATCATCCAATCATCCCCAAGATTTATCTCCTCTTACTACTCGTACTGTGACTCTTCTCTCTTTCTAAGGTCTATGGCAAAATAGCCTTCTCTTACAGGGCTACGGCTTACTATTCTTTCTCTAAAAGAAACGCTATGGAGTTTTGGTCTCTTCCTCCGAAAGACCATAGCAATCTAAGCTTCTTTTCTAAGATATTAGATAAGAATGAAGGGATATATACATCTCAAGCTCTAGGATTACCTTGAGGCTACTTGTGCTGCCTTCTTACAGTCTTCCTTTTGTAGAGACCCTGACAGAATCAGCAAATTGTTTCGGCCATAACTCTCTGATAGAAACTCAAAATATGGTCATATAACCAGTCAAAAGAACCGAAAGGCATCTAGTCTACAAGCTAGAGCAGGTAGAATAGGCAAAAACATCTCTATATAGCCACAAACGTGCCATTAGAAACGTGTTGTTTTTCTACATTTTTAGTATGCATGGACTCTAAATATGTAAAAGTACTCTAAATACGGCCTCCTATCACCTAAATTCGAATTTCTATTTTTGGAGATACTTATCTCTTAATAAAACTATTCTTATCTTCTTATTTCTTTTAGGATTTTTGGAGCTAATATTTTTATTCTAACACTTTCCTAATGTTTTTAGCCTTATTGTCTCACTCTTCTCTAAGTGCACTCTCTTTGCTTCTTGAAATCTATATTAAAAGAGACACATACATACGTGGCTTGGGAGAGACCTTACAATCTCCCCCACTTAAAAGATTCGAGATGTTCTCATCTCGCGAGCTGGGGTAGTATCTAAGTAGATCCTCCTGTCTCTTTCAAATTGGTGTCCCCACCACTAAGTAAAAATCTTCTTTTATCTAAACATTGTTCTTAAAGAGTCCTTTATTTCATGTGCTTGGCTCATTTTGTTGTGCCTCCAAAAGGTCTTTATTATTCTAAAGTTAATTGGCCTTATTATCTTAATTTCATGCATCCATATACCTCTCATATGATATGAACCTTCGAATTCCTTATTTTATACCCCCATGTAGTATGGTACTTAACAAATTATCATGGAAAAACATAAGGGAATCAATCCTTTATGCAATCTAACCTATGATATCAATTTCATAATCTTAGTATCGTCTTGTAGAATACCTCTATTCATCATGCACATTACTTCACATGAATCTTACACCAATCCTCTTCTATTTACTCATAGAAATACTTGTTGAATTTGGTTATCTTTAACCCAGCTTCTTGACCTAATTTTTGCTCTAACTCATGATTCCTTGTAGCCAGGGGTGGGCTTGATGTTCCTCTTGAATTAGGAGACCTCTTCTTGATTAACATGGAAGGACTCATGTCCTTCTCGACACTTTCTATGTAAAAAAAACTTTATTATAGTCTCTGGTTATAATTATAGCTTCTAAAATAGAGGATGGTTTTACATTCTTGATGAGGTTATTCAAAGGTAGATTAAGCTTCCAAATGAATCGATGGAGAAGAGTTACCTCATTCATCTCTGGAGCAAATCAGAGAAGTTCAACAAAAGTTTGGTGGTATTCTTTTAGGGTCTTCCTTTCATGGTATCCCATAACTGATTCTAGTTCTAGTGGTTAGATTGACAACAGTGCTTCCAACTAATTCGGCATTTCTTACGATTTTCAGACGAGCAAGGGGGTGAACTTGCTTTTTTTCATTGTATCCATGAAAAGTTCAAAACTATCAAATACTTATCATAGTGCCACATCTAAAGGCACTTTGGATTAATATATTTGAGATCTTCATTTTTTGAGAATTACACATCTGGTGCCTTGGGATTGACACATCTAAGAGCATGATCCTCTGGGAATTACACATCCGAAGTTAGACCCATGTTTGTCTGAGATGGATTCAAGATCTTGGATGATCGTCCTAGTGTAAAGTATCGAATGGATGGCATTCACACGTCAACTATTCAAATCTTAATGGAGTTACAATCTTAATAATTTATAATATGCAAGTTAATGATGAGATATATCCTGAAAATTTATCTAAACAAGTTTCGGTCTATCCTTCTAGTCATTCAGTCTCTCACTAGTTTCTTAATTTGGTCACCCTATATTTTTCCTCACAAAAGGTTTTCTCCCCAATCTTATTTCTCAAATTTATTGTACAAATATCTTGCGTGTGCACCCCCAAGATACAAGCACAATTTCATAGGATGATTATCTCAACATGTGAGGATATTCAAATCACTTCTATGGCCAGTAGAGATGATTGATTCGTCCTCATATGATAAACAATCACTTGTTTTAATCCCTTGATAGTTGACCTTTGAAAAATAAATCCTAGGAACTAAGATCGGCTCTGATACCACTTGTAAGGTTCCCCCTTCTAAAATAGGAGAAACACTTAAGATAGTCCACTAAGTCTTAGCTCAGAGAAAATTTCCTATTTATCGACACCTTGACCATGTAGAGATTCAAGGATACGATTCATAGGTAAAACCTAGTCCTATCCCACAGGGGAAGCGTGATCTTCTAAAAGTCAAATTACCCATAGGGTAATTTATCATAAATTGGGCAACTACTAGACTTGATTTCTAGAGGCAATGTTTTTTTCCTCATCCATGCAAGGCACAGCCGCCGCCGCCGCCGACCTAGTCTTCTAGAATAGAGTTGCCCAAGAACCTAATTATCTAGCGTAGGGCTTTCACTTAATCTGTTGGAAAGCTACCCGACTAATCGGGTCCACCCGTCCGTAAGATGGTGCCATCGGGGCATTCCATTCTCCCACTTTCCACCCTACTCACGTCAATTTGTTTTCTAATTAATCCTACCACACTGTTTGACATAAATAAACATGTTTCTTAATTACAGCCCTTTTCACAAGGTTTGTTTAAAACAGCCTTTTTACACAATACAATCATGCCAAAGATAAGATATATATATATATATAAAGTTGATACATGAATCAATTCCATACAAGCCAAACCAGCTCTCTTATTCTTTTTCCTTTATTCTACCGATGATCTAGAATTCGGCCTTCCAGCCTCTACATACTGGACAAAACCCTACGGGACCATACACCTCACTGGCGAGGACTCAAGCTGGCCTGTCACCCTCTCAGGCTCCATCGCTCGATCCTCCCGCCCCTCAGAGGGATGTCTGCACACTAGGGTGGGCTAATTCACCGTACTAGCCTAGGCCCTCAGAACTAGGCAGCATCACAATCACTTCCCTCAATCGGCAAACCTCATTCTCCCAATGGTATGAGGGATACCATGGGCCAACTCCGAGCCTTACTAACGTCTCCGCCGTCCGGCTATATAAGCACAAGACCGGGGCAGCATCAAGGCAGGGAGAGTTATACTTGTACCTTAATTTAACTAAGATAACAATCCATTTACTCACTAAACCATAGGACTGGAATCCATGTTACCTTCTTAAGAAAACAATCCTTTTCACAAAGATTTTAGTATTTCAACTCGAGATTGCGATAAGACATTCTTTATTAAGGCATATGCTGTTGTTTAAAAGATTACAAACTTTAAATAGTAAATCAATCAAATAGATCACTATTAACAATTAATAGAGAAGCCGGGGCCATACCTTAACCCCTAAGAATGATATATAATTGAAAAATAAAATATATATATACCTTATAGAAATTTATCGTCTGTCGTTGCCTTTGCTCGTTAACAAGAGCTTTAGAACTTGACATATGAGAATAGAGTCTTCTAATACCTTGTCTTATGATTGAAATCATCCAATCATCCCCAAGCTTTATCTCCTCTTACTACTCGTACTGTGACTCTTCTCTCTTTCTAAGGTCTATGGCAAAATAGCCTTCTCTTACAGGGCTACGGCATACTATTCTTTCTCTAAAAGAAAAGCTATGGAGTTTTGGTCTCTTCCTCCGAAAGACCATAGCAATCTAAGCTTCTTTTCTAAGATATTAGATAATAATGAAGGGATATATACATCTCAAGCTCTAGGATTACCTTGAGGCTACTTGCTGCCTTCTTACAGTCTTCCCTGTGTAGAGACCTTGACAAAATCAGCAAATTGTTTCGGCCATAACTCTCTGATAAAAACTCAAAATATGGTCATATAACCAGTCAAAAGAACCGGAAGGCATCTAGTCTACAAGCTAGCGTAGGTAGAATAGGCAAAAACATCTCTATATAGCCACAAACGTGCCATCTTTAGAAACGTGTTGTTTTTCTACATTTTTAGTATGCATGGACTCTAAATATGTAAAAGTACTCTAAATACGACCTCCTATCACCTAAATTCGAATTTCTATTTTTGGAGATACTTATCTCTTAATAAAACTATTCTTATCTTCTTATTTCTTTTAGGATTTTTGGAGCTAATATTTTTATTCTAACACTTTCCTAATGTTTCTAGCCTTATTGTCTCACTCTTCTCTAAGTGCACTCTCTTTCCTTCTTGAAATCTATATTAAAAGAGACACATACATACGTGGCTTGGGAGAGACCTTATAGGGGTCCACTCCACACTGGTTCAACTGAGTGGAACGAGGGTGGCCTTTGTGTGCTACTTTGGATGGTGATGGCGAGCTATATTTACTCTCATGGTGGCTAGCCATGTTGGGCATAGACACAATGGAATAAGTGAAGGCTAGGGTGGGACTGCTTTAGATTATCTTCATGATGGCAAGTGCCCACTATTAACAAAGCGATGGTCTACACATAGGTGATGGTGGCAAGCTCCTTAGGCATGGTGCTACATGGTAGGCTCCTCCTCCTATCAATGGTGGCATATTGTAGAGATAAGGTTAATAGCTTTTAAAAAAACCCTTATGATATGTTGCTAATGTTTAAAAAAAAACCCTTATGTTGCCAATGTTAAAGGGTTTTCTATAATTCCTTGTTCCCATGCTCTCTAAACCAAGAACCACAACACCCATTTCACCTAAAGAGCCTAGTTTAGGTTTAATAATAAAAATCCTTTTCTATTATGATATGTTAATAGTTTTAAAAAAACACCCTTATGATATGTTGCTAATGTTTTAAAAAGCACCCTTATGCTGCCAATGTTAAAGGGTTTTCTCTAATTCCTTGTTCCCATGCTCTCTAAACCAAGAACCACAACACTCATTTCACCTAAAGAGCCTGATTTAGGTTTAGTAAAAATCCTTTACATTTTTGAATTAAAACCCACACACATGCCAATGTTTTGCATGGAGTTCTTCGTCACACATCATTTGTGAGGGTGTTCTAAAATGCTTAATCTTTTACAATGGACATTCTTTTGCCTTCATCTTTCAAAGTACAAAGTTGTAGATTTCTAAGTGTTCATGTTGATGATGAAGTTGAAGATGGAGTGTGGAGTTTGTGTTTGAGTGTGAAGGAGTTTATGGAGGATTAGGGCGGGTGGTCCCAAGAAAGTGAGAAGAAGAAAAGAAGTGGAGTGAAGTCATGCAGTTTCCTTCATCAACATGATGCGGTGATTTCAAAGCAAAGAGTTCTCTTTCCAATGCTCACAAGGAGGTTCGCAATTTAAGTGGAAGAGGAATGATAACCTCCTATTTTGTGCATTTTTGGCATATTTTTACAACAAATCTCTAGCATTTTGGCTATAAAATTTAAATGTTTTCATTGTAAAATCCTTTGTATTAGCTTGGTAAAATAGCAGGTTCGCACAAACTTTTGAGGCCAAAAGGGCAAAGTTATCATAGCAGGCACACAAGAACACATGTCTAAATAGGATATGTTCACACAAGAACCTGATACAAATTCTATGGACTAGTTGATTCAATGGATGGAGTAAGAGTTGTTGTGTTCCATAGAAGAACTATAGATGTTACATCAACATACCCCTTCTACATCAAGAGCTTCATCCAGATATGCTTGAATATGCAAATACAACCCAACACTCTTTGGAGGACTAACTTGATAACAATCTAATAGTACTAATAAACCCTCTGGAAAGCCTCAAATTCTCCACCGAATCATAGTCCTGATTCTATAGAATTTCAAAGAAAGTGACAAAATTAGAAGGATTTTGATCAAGAATCACTTACTATTATTGTTCTGCATTATTTTTTGATTTCACATCACATAACATTTTCCCAAAGTCATCTTGAAAGTCTAAAATTTCTCCTACATTGCATCATGATTCAACCTGGATTATGTGTCTCATCATGATTATGGTGGTTAAATCATGGCCATGATACACTTGTAGAATTATGCCATATGGAATGACCCAAACTAATCTATTCTGAGATCTAAGGATGTGTTTTGATTGGTAAGGTTGGGAGGATCACACATTTTTTAATCTTCTCACTTGACGTGATTGTACCATTGTTCACACGGCCATCATTGGCATGATCATGCTAACTGTTTGCATGATGATCATGGGCCACATTCCAAGGCTAATGATATGGTGCTATGTGTCACATGCATTTAACCTCCAGACGGTTATCGTGATTCCCCTAGCTATTGAGTTTTCATCTTCCTTTGATTTTGATTGCACCTGCACCTATCTACTATTTGTACATCATTTGCATACACGGGCCCTAACCTTCATTAGGTAGGACATCATGATCCTTATTCCTTGTCTTATTTGCTCTTGATTGCTTCTTACTCTACTAGTAAACCAAGTAAGGCCGATAAGTTTAACATGCGTAATATTCTTTTTTCCATCTTTTGTTTCAACACCTCTCCTTCCATGGCTACACATCATTATATGTGGTTCCTAAACTCTCTCTTAACACTCTTCTCATCCCTCACATCTAAGCATACGGGTTCACCCAACTGTTAATCCCATTTTGGATTAACAAACATGATCCTCTAATTGAGGACATTAATAAGTGTCATGAAACGGCACTATAAAAGTTGTACATCATGAGATATTGGCCACCCAAGGCCTAGTAAAAGTAAGTTTTGGGCACCCAAGTGTCAATAAGGGCCAAATGTATATAAGGAATTTTCTCATAATGAAAAGACCCAATCCCCTTTATGCTATAGAGCGCTCTCCCTTGTGTCTCGAGAAAGATTGAAGAAGTGAGAGCATTGTAGCATTGTTCCTCTTTTATGCTTGTGTGATTCATGCTTGTGTGAGAGAGTGAGAGAGAGAATGATTACCTTATGCGTTAGTGGGAGCGACTCTCTTAACACTCTTCTCATCCCTCACATCTAAGCATATGGGTTCACCCAACTGTTAATCCCATTTTGGATTAACAAACATGATTCTTCAATTGAGGACATTAATAAGTGTCATGAAACGACACTATAAAAGTAATACATTATGAGATATTAGCCACCCAAGGCCTAGTAAGTAAGTTTTGGGTGCCCAAGTGTCAATAAGGGCCAAATGTATATAAGGCATTTTCTCATATAATGAAAAGACACAATCCCCTTTATGCTATAGAGAGCTCTCCCTTGTGTCTTGAGAAAGATTGAAGGAGTGAGAGCATTGTAGCATTGTTCCTCTTTTATGCTTGTGTGATTCATGCTTGTGTGAGAGAGTGAGAGAGAGAATGATTACCTTATGCAACAGTGCGAGCGACTCTCTTAACACTCTTCTCATCCCTCACATCTAATCATATGGGTTCACCCAACTCTTAATCCCATTTTGGATTAACAAACATGATCCTCCAATTGAGGACATTAATAAGTGTCATGAAACGGCACTATAAAAGTTGTACATCATGAGGTATTAGCCACCCAAGGCCTAGTAAGTAAGTTTTGGGCGCCCAAGTGTCAATAAGGGCCAAATGTATATAAGGCATTTTCTCATAATGAAAAGACACAATCCCCTTTATGCTATAGAGAGCTCTCCCTTGTGTCTTAAGAAAGATTGAAGGAGTGAGAGCATTCTAGCATTGTTAATCTTTTATGCTTGTGTGAGAGAGTGAGAGAGAGAATGATTACCTTATGCGACGGTGCGAGCGACTCTACAGTGACAGTGTGGAGGTGGAGCTTAACAAGTGAGCTTGGAGGCCTCAAGGGACTCAAGTTCGAAGCATTGGTAAGTACCCTATGACAGTTGTGATCTATTGCTCATCCTTTAGGTGAATGTGTAGAGTTCCCTCTTGGAGGTGTGGTAGCCCATAACATTTTTGGCATCGCTGCTAGGGAAACACCTTTGTTTCTTCCATTCTCTTGGAGTTTCAGCTCTCCCATTGCATAGGATTCATTATTGCCCTTCCGTTCTGGTAACGCATTGTGCGAAAAATGAATGGATAAGATGTGTGTGATAGGAAGAAATTGTGAGCTTATCAAATCGTACATACATGCACTTAAGATCTGGAAAACTCATCAGAGACGATCTTACATTTGACAATAGTGCATCGAATCACCCTAGATCTTCCTATCAAAGAAGTGTGGGATCAGGACATTCTGCAAGCACACACCTCAGTGTTTTAAGGAACCTGACCACTGCTGAAACTAGAGCAAAAAGTCCATGGAAAAAGGGCTGAGATACGCTGGGTTTGTGTAAGATTCCTCCTCAGCCTGAATAATGAAAAGATTTTACCTCAATCCCCTGTAATCATTCCCTATTCCAAAATGCAAGAAAATATTATTTTTTCTTATTTTTGCCTAGAGAGAAGAAAAATTCTAGAGAGAGGTAATTTAATATTGAGATATTTTTAGATATAAAAATTATCCTAATATCTAAAATATATTTCCTTGAAACAGAAGTTCAAAATAAATTCTCCAATATGCATTAGGGATCAATTAAAAATGATATAAGGGACCTTAGCATAAGGGTCTAGATTTTCATAAATTTTTGGATTATGGTCCAATTAAGGTCCCTATGGGCCAATAGGATTAATCCAAGTGTTGGGATGAGATAAATCCAATGAATAAAAAAAATACCCAAAATGAGTAAATGCTCACATAAGATGAAGAGTTGACTGAGTACAAGGTTTATTAATTAAAAATTAAGAGATATTACTAAAAATGAGATATTTTGGAGAAATGATGAATTTTTGACACCTTGGTAAGGAGAGGGGGACCTTTGAGGTAGGCCCCTCCTTCACATGTGTGGGAGGGTCTTTAATTCAAAAAAATTGTGATATTTTTATCTCTCCTCTCTCCTGGATCAAACCGGATCAAAAGGGGAGCCAAACTGGTGCAAATCTTGTTCAGCTTCAGTCAAACTGAAGCTAGAAAATTATAGAGCCTAGTTGGACTCAGTTAGTGGCCTCCCTCACCTATAAATAGACCATCAATCTTTTGTATTCTCATCTGTGAGCTATACCATGCTAGTATTACATTAAAATAATCATATTTTCTATTATCCCTTAATTTTTCTCTAATTTTGGAGAGCTTGGAGTTTCTCTCTTTCTCTCTCTTCAACAACTCTTGGAGCTGCTCTCTTCTCCACTTGCTAAACCAATTGATTGGTTGGGGGCTTCATTTCTAGAAAAAGAAGCAAGCTAATCCTTGAGATAAGAATGAATTTTATGGTTCTTTGTTAAATTTTCTCAAATGACTTCTCTTCTCAACCCCTCTCAAGCTTGAGAAGTTTCTAATTGGCTGTTTTAAATTCAAATCAAGCTTTCCCTAAGAATTTTAATGTGTAATCAAGAAAAAGTTAATCTTATGCTTATTTAGAATGCTCTCTTATGTATATCTCTCTCTCCAAAAAGAATAGTCATTCCTATGGCTAATTCTTTAGCAAAAGAATGCTTTTGGTTGATAAATTCTTCATTCAAAATCAAACTCTAAGCTTGTTAAGATAGAGAATAAGAAAATGGTATTTTTATACTTTTATGTTAACAAAATAATGATTAATTCTTTTAAATTATTTGTAAGTAGTTAAAAACTACTTTAATTGATTCTAATGAGAAAGAGATAATCCTATCAATTTAAAAAAAGAGGAATAATGGAAATAGCTTAATCTAGTAGAATAGATCTTCTATCATATTTGCATTACAATGTTTTATTCTTTTAAGAAAAAAATTAAAAATTATCAGTAATAGCAGCGAAGCTATGGCAAAATTTTCAGAAAATAATACATATCTTATTTTATGCATAATGCTAAAAGAGGACATCCTACCATATTCTAGTATTAGACATCCTATGCAAAACGAATGATTTTCATCATATTCATGTGAAATAAATTTTAGTATTTATGTATAAATATTTAATTAAAAGAAAAGAGAAATTTTTGGTAAATTTATTTTTATGAAAAAAGAGAAATTTCCATGATAATTGAGATCCAAGTAATTAAATGGTAAAAGGAAAATTTTTGGCATATTTAAAATAATGGATATTTTTATTTGATTTAAAAAAGAGAAATTTTAGATAAATTTATTTTATGTATAAGAATTTTTAAATGATAAAAGAGAAATTCTAAGCATATTAAAAAATAGATATTTGTATTTAATTAAAAAAGAATTTTTATGGTATTTTAAGTAGAGAAAGCTTTAAATTAAATTTTGGTGTGGACAAAAGAGGAATTTTCACCATAATTCCACTTAGAAACTTAGGGTTGAAAATTAAATTGGTAGAAAGAATATTCTTAGATATTTTAGGTGGATAAATCACCAAATTGATATTTTCCAAAATTAGATTAATGAAAGAAGAGTATTTTTCATTAAAACCTGATATTCTCATATAGAACCAATTATTAATCTATTATGGAATGAAATTCATAAAGTTGGAATTTTCCTTACGGTTAGAAGTTCGGTAGATTTTTATCTGAAGAAAATCCTTAGAAATCAAAGTTAGAAGTAAACCGGATAATTTTGGTTAGACCACGACTGTGAGGAGGGGCAGCCAATAAACTACTTGCCCATCCCTTAAATCTGAATCAAGCAAAAACCTCATGTGACCAATTCCAATTCTTGACGTAAAGAATAGACTACCGTTGAATTAGCATAGTTTTTCCTTAACCGAAATTATCAAGAATCTAGTTGGGAATAGAATCAAATGATGGGTAAATTACCCTGAAGAGAGATCAATGATTCTCATTAAGAAAATTTGGATTAAGGAAAAAGGGTTTTGTGGAACCAATCTCAAACCGGGAATTCTACTTGCATAGAACCTCTGTTTTCTTTGAAAGGACTGTTTTACGCCATAATGCTAGAGGAAGCATTTGGTATGTGATTAACTAAGGAGAGACTCATTGCAACAACAGCTGACGAGGAGTCATCGAGGGACGTCGATGTCACGGGGCAAAGCCTACCGAGGTCTTGACCAGCCTCGGTATGGTTAAAATGGTGCGCTTCCAGTACGATGGGTGATGACCGACGAAGCGGTCCCTGAGTGAAGTGCTAGGACACCTATGTAGGATCCTAGAGGGTTCTGACCAGGTGATACACGGGCTGGCGGTTGCTAGGACACCCATACATACGTTGAGGAAGATATGGATGAACTGAAAGAATGACTTTTGTGAATGGAATTTTGATATTGGATCTCGTTGGTTGACCAGCTAGTCTTCAACGGAGAGTCCGGATGATATATTTTGTAAAACAATGGACTCAATATTTTGGAGGATTATGATCAGTAATACTATGATTTCATTGAAAGATTATTTTAAAGACAGTCGAATCTGTTATAATGGCAATTTCATATTGGGTGTGTAAGTGGTATGCCTACCTTAAATTTTGCTTGAAGCGCCGGCTAGGGGGCCTGGGAACTTTTTTCCTCGGTACCCGGGCAAAACATAACCAAATTTTTATAAAGGAATCCCACCAATACAGTGGTTGGGCGGTTGGCCAACCCATGGGCCCTGACTAGGGTTAGGCTGGATCGGGGGATTCCTGCAATATAAATAGTTATGATTAAGATACGTTAGTTAGAATAAGTCCTAGGAAGGCCCTTGTTCTGTGGGAGGGAATCAGCGGCGGCTGTGCCTCGCTAAAGGAGGAAAAAAGCGGTGATTCTATGGACCAAGTGCAAGTCTCTTCCTTGATTTGACCATGTGACTTTCGGGTTCAGTCGGATCAGTTTGGTTGGTTAAGACTTTGACTCGTTAGATCAATTCTCCCGTTAGGTGATTTTCTTAGTGGAATCGCCCATGTCTTTCGGGCGAGGGAAGTTTTTCCAGGTTCGATTTCGGAGGAACCGCTGGGCTAGTCTCTTATTCAGATATCCGTTGGGCGAGGCCCCGAGTGTGGATCTTTGCCGCCCCGCACAAGAGGCTGACGGTGTGTCTACTACCAGCGCCCTCGGAGGGGGCATCACGGAGGGGGAGGGGGTCTCACAGTTTGGGGAAGAGGAGAAACCACCCTCCCCCAACCAGGTCTAGTGGTATCATTGATATCACCCGGGGATTTTTTGGTCTCCAAACTAGTCTTGAGACGAAGAAGCGCAATCTGCAGGCATGGGTCTGTCAACCAATGCTGGATTTAGTCCACGACAAGACGTGCCCATCCAAATGTCAAATTCTAGGTTGTTGAATACCGGCACCCCCTGAATAAAACAGGACATAGAAAGTGCAACCACCAAGACGGGTCAAATATTCTTCCCTACCACCAAGGAAGTAGAGTTAGACCTCAAACGGAGTGAGGTGGAATGACAACTATGAGAATTGAGCTTAAGGAAACAAGAGCTCGATACTCAAAGGACGAGAGCTGAGCAAAAGGAAATGGGAAGTTTTAACCCACTCCAGTCACGAGGGAAGGAACCAAAAATGGTTATGGGTAGAAGTGAGGGAGAACTTCCAACCTTGGAACCCATAAATGAGGAATCCAGAACGGAGGAAGGGTTTACAACCATAGAAGAGGAGACCTAGCAAGCATGGTGAGTGAAGTAGAGAACCGTCTATACACCAAAAAGGATCTTGAGTAGATGATCAATCACCCTACGTTCTTATAAGACATGGAACTCCTGATTTTGCAAAGAGGTACGGAGGCGACTAATGGGGAGTCACTCCAAGGTATAGCGGCTAGACCATCCCATGGACCAGAAATACCTAGAAGAGCCAATACAGGAAGGGGATGAGGTCTAGGAAGGGGGGAAGCAATTCCTCAAAGGCCTAGGATAGATCCAACCATGGCCCTTAATGCAGCCACAAGGACATACCTGCTAAATATGGGGGCAGTAGAGATGCGCCGGGGGATAGTCAAAGAACTAGGCACTGCTTTAGAATCCCGACCTTCCGAGATGAAACCACATATCATTTCCAAACTTGTACAAAAGTTCTCTGGGGACAAGGATCCTATCCAACATGTAGAGATTTTTAAATCCACATGTGAAACCTGCGGGCTAGTCAGTGATGTGACAATGATACATTCCTTCTCACTGGCCTTGGAAGGAAAAGCTTATTAGTGGTTCCGAACCCTTAAGCATGAGGATAAGGTTTTCACAAGGCTAAAGAATGTTTTTGTGCCTAGTTTTTCCCGAAGTGGTGACATATGGAGCCCTGTGGCGCACAGTTACATAATATCAAACAAAAGGAAGATGAGTCGATGAGAGACTGTGTGTCTCGCTTAAGCACTTAAATTCGAGGTGCAAACTTCGGGAGAGGTTAACTAATGATCAGTTGTTGCCTTGCTTCCAGAGAGGGGCTAAAGACCACAAAATGCATGATTACCTAGTACTAGCCCGACCTGCTACTCTTGATGCATGTTGCAAAGTGGCAATCGAATATGAAGATAATATGTTGGAATTGCCACAACTGAAAGATGTTAAAATATCTTTAGCAAACTACGACTTCGCGTGTCTTGAGCCACCAAGAAATTGGAACTTAATGCAAGCAAGTCGGAAACATGATGGGGGATGAGCTCAGTAATGCCATATTAGAGAAATTGAAAGTCAAAGAGGGAAGAGAAACATCTAGGCATGGGCATAATCATCTTTACCCCCGTAGGGAATTGGTGTGGTGCTCTATGTGCAAATTAAATCATCACACATACCACTGAGTGTCCATAGTTAAGAGCAAGGCCATTACTCTATTGTGCTCACTGTGTAAAATTAGGAAATCATGACACTTCAATGTGTAGATATCCAAGATTTCAAAATGTTGTACATCTACCAGCACTTAGAGCCTCATTGGGTTTACTACGCCACCTGTACAGATCACTGCTACTGCTAGACAACCCAACTCTTCCTACTTACCTAGGGGGATGTTCCGGGTACAAGACGCTTCACCTTTTCCACCACCAGTTCTACCACCACAACCACCACAGGCTAAGATCAATCAAGTATTGATCGAAGAGCCATCATAAGTTGTTGACATGGTGTGGAAAGTAGAACTTAGCAGGGAGTTCTACGAGAAAATGACTGAGGTTACATCGAAATATTATGTCCTACAGAATAACACGCCAGTACCTGTGTTTCAAACCACGGTACAATGGAAAGGCAAGAACATGAACTCGAATCTGAGAAGAGGACTGCTACAATGCTTTGGCTACGGAGGGCCGCATCATCGAGTCGCCGAGTGCCCAAACAAAAATATGGTTCATACACATCAACCACAACAAGTGGTGGCTTTGCCCAATGACATGCCAGTACTCACTTGTACTAAATGTGAAATTGATCATTTGATCAAGGATTGTCCATACCGCGCAAGTGACTCAACTTCTACTACTGATCAGGCCACCATCCGGACCATTAGTGTACAGCCTGGGCATATCACACCACTCAATGTCCTATAACAAGAGCTCAAGATCAATTAGGAGACAAGGGAAGGAATTGAGCGGATGCGACTATTTCCAGTACTGGCTGCAAGAGAATAGTGAAAAAAGTGGGTAAGGGTGACACAAGGGTCACAATCCAAGACAGATCCAAAGAAGATACAATCGACAGATGGGTATCAAGGGATCAATCATAGAGGATCAGACCAGGAAGAGAAAAGAGAGCAACCAACAACTCCTAAGGGGGTCAGTGAATATCCCAATGCCGACAAGGAAATAAGAAAGCTCGAAGTTGCCAAGGCCTTAGTCAAAGAGTGCCAACGGCTTCATGAAACCAAGCTGAGGACCAATCGGGTGTAAGGGATATAGCTTATCCACGAAACAAGCCAACTTGGGATAGGGAATTGGACGTGCCAACCCCAATTCTGGAAGAAACAGAAGAGGAGTCCCAAGCAAACATACTGTCCATAATGTTTGAGAAAAATGGGTTGGGGGAGTCCATCCATTCCTTCCCCATGGAGGAATATGAGACACATACATGGGAAGAACCCTCTATCTCCAAAGAACCCAGAGACATAGGAAGTCTCGTGGCTATGCTGTCCACACCTGTACAAATGCCATTAGGGCAACTGTTATGCAATTCACCAACCCTATGAATAGAGGTAAAAGAATGGATAGAAGGCGGACTAGATACCAGTTAACCAACTGGGATGCTACTACGAAGGCGACGACATAAATGCTACAATTTTGATTCATAATAATGGGTACCAGGCACTAGCTATCCTGGATGGTGGGACGGGGGTTAGCATCATAAACATTGCTAGGAAAACTAGGGGAAACCCAATCTAAAAAAAGTAGAAATAATCGTTAAAATGGCTGACGGAACATCTTCGAGGCCCATTAGGCTTCTGGAGAATGTTAAATTCAAACTCTTTACATTTCGCTATCATCATACATTCGTGGTCATGGACTTCCTGCGCCAACCTGATTTAGATGACATAATATTAGGGAGACCCTTCAATGAGGAAATCCAAATTGGTGCATGATTGGGCCTTGGATCATGTGTATGTATGTAGGGATTCGTAAATCTTAAAGATTGATCTGAAAACATGGAAAGCACACCCCACGGAGGAGCAGTTGTTTGGTAACGATTCGGTCATAATGAAACGGACCACCTCTATATAGATATGCCAACCCTCAAAGGGAGATTCCAAGGATGAAGAGGAAATGAAAATGTATGCGTCACTTCCTCCTCTGAACTTCAATGAAATCTGGATGTGTGTGTTGGCTACCATTGATGTGATGCAGCCCAGGGGACCCAGTATTTGGAATCTGGAACCATCCCCACGACCTCTATTTGCATGGTTAATTGGAATATCATTGATGAGGAATCAGAAGAGGAGACATCAAGTACAGAAGGTACCATAGCATGAAGCCATAGCAGTGCTCAACGCCTCGATGGTGGCAGAAACAAAAATGGTATATAGCCCGACAAAATGCCCTATTACAAAGAAAACCCCACGGATGTCCAATGGCTGAGGTACCTTGAGGCCACTAAGGTACATGATGAGTTCTCAAAGGATTGGGGGGCGAGGAGTTAAGTAAGATATCGTTGGAGGGAAGGCACAAAGAGAAAATTGTCCTTCAAAAGCCAGAAACACCCAAGCTTACAAAAGCTGGGCACCAAAAATGCAATAAAGCCCTGGCAGAGGAAGAACATAAGGCTAGAAAGATGATGGCTAAAACCAAAAGTGAAAATGAGGACAAACCAGACTTGCTCTCAATACCCGACCACTTCAAAACCTATATTGTTGGCAAACGAAAAGTGGTCCGACTGACGACTACAAGGGTGAAAGAGGATGGGCTATCCACATCATACGATGGCCCAATAGAAGTCAAGGAATTGAATATTGTGGGACCAAGGGAAGAAGCTCAACCCGTATACATTTTTATAAAGACTTGACTTCAACTCTGAAGAAGATGAGCTCATTACCCTCCTTAAGGAATTTAAGGATTGTTTCGCGTGGAATTACAAAGAGATAAAGGGGGTACCGCCTGAGGTAGTACAGCATATGATTCCAATCATGGAAGGGTCGAGACCAACCAGGCAGAAACCATACCAGATGAATCCTAAGTATGCGGCAATTGTAAAGGAGGAAATTGACAAGCTCATTATTACTGTAGATTTCATCTATGAAATCCAACATATGATTTGGTTGTCACCAATCATGATAGTGCCAAAAAAGAATGGAAAACTTAGGGTATATGTTGATCTTAAAAAGGTTAATACAGCCACTAGGAAAGACCATTATCCATTGCCTTATACAGAACATGTTTTGGAAAGAGTGGCTAGGAGAGAAGCTTACAGCTTCTTGGATGGATTCTCCGATTACAACTAGGTGTCCATAGCACCAGATGACCAAGAATAAGACAGCTTTCAATACAATGTGGGGGACATTTGCATACAAGGTTATGCCGTTCGGCCTCACAAACACCCCGGTAACCTTTCGGCATCCAAATGGAGGGTTATGTCAATGGAAGTAAATTAAAAAAATACTTTGGACCACTGACCCAAGAGATGCTCTTGCAAGAACATCTCTTGAAACAACAAAAATAGCTTGCAAAAGAAAAGATACATTAAGCACAAGAAGAGGCTAAGGCTAGAGAGGCCAAAGCTAAACAATTACTACACAAAAGACTGATACATGTCAACATGGCTTCTGTGACTCTTTTGGATGAAGGGGAACTAAACATTGAGCCAGCACGACTCAAGGTGGGACTTATGACAGCTAAAGGCCATGCAACAAGCATTGCATTAGTAGATACAGGGTCAAGTCATAACTTGATCTCATATGAAACCTGGGTAGCATTAGATAAACTACACCTTGAACCCCCACTGATGTGCAACTTCGTAGTGTTCACTTGATAACCACAAAAGTTGAGGGATATTTAAATGTTAACATTTCCATCAGAAATAATTCCTTGGGGTCAGGAAGGTGTTTGTCATGCTTGCCTACAGGTTCCATGGAAGAAGAGATGATTTTAGGATGATCCTAGATCTGTGCCAGTAAATGCTACTTCCAATTGGAAGAAAGAACAGCATTGCTAAGCACAGGCGAGAAGGTCATGTCCATACCCTTATGGAACTTGACAAACAGAGGGAAGCACATCATAACTGATGAACAAACAACGAGTGCAATGGCAACACCTCAGAGAACAGAACCAGCAACCGTTTCACAAAAGCTTATCCACACAATACCCCACATCTAAGGGTACACAAAAGTGGGTGCCCAAGAATCAACTTAAAGATCAACCAAACAAGATGAATACCATGAATGATATAAAGGACCCAAGAAGAACCTGCAAACAATTCAAAAGTCAGACCTTGCTGACTCAAACCGATTGGCAAGACTCCAAGCACCCGAATAAACCTCAAGGATTCCGTAAGCAATGGGCTCAAAAGGATTTACTCTGCGGGCGGCAAGGACAAGGATACTATCAAGGCAATATGTCAATATGGGTACCCAAACCCCACTCAGTGGCCAATACCACAAACAGTTTGAATCATAAAAAAGAGGGTGGTAGGAGCATGCAACATCAACTCCTAACTCAAGCAATAAGCACGCCAACCCTTATGTGGAGGATAAAGAAAACTCAGGCAAATGGGTTGGGAATTGCCAAAGCAATGAAAGTACCCACTCTGGCTACTACAAGACTGAACAAGGAACCTAAAGGTAAAAACAAAGCAATTTAGCAAGGAGATGTAGATAGAAGCCCTCCACAACCAGGCACAGTGACAACATTGTTCAATTGGGTGGAAGGCACAATCAAAAACTCCCACATGGAACTAAAACGACTGCACCAACAAATGCCCAAAAGTACCAAGGTGACCCCTTGGTTCTCATGGTGGCAATAAAATAAAAGGTATCCAATGATTGCACAAATGGATACAAGGTAAGCAAAGTATCATTCACTCATCATGTGCATGTTTGACTGCTTGAGCATATAGGAAAAAATAAGAAGTATTTGATCTTATGCATTCCACATGAAACTGTAGAAAAACGTTCACGTCGTGAACAAAATTACAAAGGTTTACGCCATGAAAAAAGTTCAAAAGAGTTCACGCCATGAAACAGTAAATTTTCACGGACCAATCATGTAGTTCCACATGGAATTCTTCTTTAGGATAGCCGCCCTGTCCGGCGGCTACGTTATAAAATCGATTTTTTTCCCTCTTTTTGTCATTTTGCATCGTGTGCGTTGTGTGCAAATCGCTTCAAAGTGCACCTCCCGAGCACGCCTTCTTATGAACTTGTCGACTATCCAAATTAATTGGTAAAACAAATGACTTTTTCCCTTCACGTATGCATCATTTGGATAAAAATTAATCATTCAATATGCATCAAACAATCTAATTAAACGATTAAAAATACAACCTGTGTTTTCACAAAAACTGCAAAACCTGTGTTTTCATGAAACCTGTCTTTTCACGGCCAGACCTTTTCACGCCACACCTTTTCACGGCCATACCTTTTCACAGTCAATTCTTTTCACGGCCTAACCTTTTCACAGCCTGACCTTTTCAACGGCCTCTCACCTTTTCATGCCACACCTTTTCACGAACTGACCTTTTCATGGCTTGACCTTTTCATGCCACACCTTTTCACGTACTCACTCCTACCTTGCCCATGAACTGACTATTAACACACCAGAGGATTGCTCCTACACTAACGACCTCTTCAATTAAACTAACCTATTCCCCATAAAATATTCAAAACAAACCAAAAAAAGAAAAAGAGAAAAAAAAGATGATATCAACCCCACCAGTTGTTTGACTGATCCTATGTGCCTAATATAGATGTCAACCTTGGAGTCCAATGTCGAGGAGAACCTAGCTACAACTCAAGCTAGCAGTGCTACTAGATCCCCAGAGCTAGTTAGAGAGAAGACGAGGAACACAATGACCGAAGCTGAACTTCTTGGGTCCTTATGCACAACCCTTCCATGGAACCATCACACAGGTTCTCAATCATGTAGCAAAAAGATCTCTCAAGGAGCCTAAACCAGAGAAACATATGCAGTTGGCAGTGCTACTAGACTAGCCCAAGTAACAGAGCTGAAGATGTGCAAGAAGGGTAAGCTATCTCGATGGAGACCAAGGATATAATAAAGTAGATGAAGAAAGATCGCAAGAAGAGGACACATAAGAAGATGAGGGGAGTGCTTACAAATGTTGCTACTGAGTCAGAAAGACTAGAGGAGGAAGTGGCCACCACAGAAATCCACACTTACCAAGAGGCACTTAAAGAAAATATTCTCAATAAACCACACAAGAACCCCAGCAACAACAAATCACTCCTCCAACAAGCCCATCACAACTCATATTTACAGACTTATCTCCTCTCAAAGACTCAAGTTTGGCAGACATGCCAATAGAGACAGCTCTAGAACCAGCAATACTAATACAAGCTGAGGAAAGACAAGATGTAGAGGCAGCTGTAGCCCTAGTACAAGAACCAGAGGCCCCCATGGAAGCAAGTAAAAGATAAAGAACTCCAGAGCCATCAAGTTCAAGCAAGAGGAGAAGATTGGAAGATGAAGAAAGACTACCCCAGCTCGCCTCCTTGCAGAACATCGACTATATCAACAATTCTTGCAGGGGGGAGACCATGGAAGGACTTGACGAGCTGCTCAACCAGCCATAGACTGGGCTAGAGACAGAATCACGCACAAATGCAATGTGGGAGCAGGACTAAAAGGTTTGGCAATGGCACCTCCTGAGACAACACATATGCTCCATGATCGTACACTGCCCTCTCTGGAAAGAAGCAGGTAAAAGATGTCTCCACACAAGTATAAAGGTTAAAAGCAAACTTGGAAGGAGGTGAGACTACACACAAAGAGGTCATCGTGTGAAGAGTTTGAAAGTTACAGAGGAGCAAGAGAAAAGGTACAATGCCTTGGAGAATAATAACATAGTCTTAAGCGAAACAATAGTACAAAGGATTAAGGAGAATGCTGACCTCATCACCAAATTGGAACAAGCACAGGAACAGCTCCAGAAAGAAGTCACCCACACAAGGGAACTCATGACACTTCATGCACAACAAATATAGGACTTCCAAGCCAATGCCAAGGCCAAGGAAGAAGCATTGCAATACCAAATCACACAGTTAATAGCACAGCTCAAAGCAGAGGAGGAAAGGGCAAACCATCTACAACATGAAAGGGAACAGACCAACAAGGCTCATGTAGAGAAGATCAGAGCTCTTAATGAAACAATAAGTGCAAGCCAGGCAGAAGCACAAAGAAAGGAGTTGGCACATCAAGAGATAGTGACACAGCTTGCACAACAACTACATGACGCTCAGGCGCTGGTGGCCCCCAAAGACTCCAACAGATTACCGAAGCTTAGGTAAGGGAAGTAACCGCCCAGTGGGCCCAAGAAGATGCAACACGAAGATTTGAAGAATTAGATGCTGAAAATGGTAAGAGAAACATTAATTTCAAACCTCCTTAGCAACACAGATTCTCACCTACAAGAATTAGAGCATCAACTAGTAATCTAAGAAAG
This sequence comes from Cibotium barometz, assembly GCF_041138505.1. Classification (NCBI taxonomy): domain Eukaryota; kingdom Viridiplantae; phylum Streptophyta; class Polypodiopsida; order Cyatheales; family Cibotiaceae; genus Cibotium; species Cibotium barometz. Next base: position 24,997,258 of record NC_141078.1, on the reverse strand, counting down.
AAGTCAACAGTGGAACCTAGTGATGATCTTCGTCTTCTCCTTGAGTGCGCCTGCGAGTTGGGAGAGCTGTCAATAACTCCTCAAGCGCCTCCTCAAACTTTCTTTGTTTTTGTCTACACTATCCCTCTCTCTACTTTAATATGACATAAATCTATTTGAAGATATAGGCCTAGGAGAACTAACATTAATTAAACAATATACGAAAAGAGACGCTGATCCTATTGTAATCATGGGAATTTTGAGGGGAGACTTAGTATTGACTAATCCCCACCATGACATCTTTTTCTACCCTCTACATCCTATCATGCTAAACCTTCGTAGTTGGTGTTGCATTCTCCAAAACTCAAAAATTCTGGACAACAATGTCGAAAAAATTAGGCCTGTTTGTCCCAAATGACATTCCAGAAACGCCCACCAACTATGAAGTAGTAGCACATAGTTACCGATGGGTCATAAGTCATAGCTGGCTACTAGAGGTATATAACACTCACCAACATCTAAATCTATGTGAGTCCACTCTATATCATCCTTTTGGCATTCTAAAACTCTACACTAATATCTACAAACATTTAGAAGCCATGCTAGCAAATGTACAATACAATTTTGATGCTACCCATATAGAGTATCCCACTATAAGCGAAGAAGAAATTCCAGACTTACGGCAGTTGATTAAGTCTCATAAGCCTAGCCACCCACTCCCTAGCATAGGTCAGGGTCAAGAAGAATCTTCTTCTTCATTTTCAAAATCAACTTACCCTGTCTATTCTAATGTCGCTAGTAAGCTACTTAACCCATATCCTAACATGTAACATACTAATACCTCTCAGGCTAACTGCATAGGTCAGGGTCAAGAAGAATCTTATTCTTCATTTTCAAAATCAACTTACCCTGTCTATTCTAATGTTGCTAGTAAGCTACTTAACCCATATCCTAACATGCATCCTACTAATACCTCTCAGGCTAACTGCCTCCCGACATAGATTTTCCCACTAACTCTATTCTAATGTCGCTAGTAAGCTACTTAACCCATATCCTAACATGCATCCTACTAATACCTCTCAGGCTAACTACATTTTCTCATCTTTCTATCCTCTCGACATAGATTTTCCCACTAACTCTTGCCCTCAACGTGCATTTTCTCATCTTTCTATCCTCCCGACATAGATTTTCCCACTAACTCTTGCCCTCAAGGATGTACTGGCACCTCACCCATCTCCGACACGGCACTCTCAAGAGGTATGACACACCATCCCACAAGATAATCTTGAATCATTTACTGATGATACCATCTTGGATTCTTTGTCAGCAGCAGAGTATGAGGGGTTCATACGTGCGGGTCCTCCTCTTTGAAACCAAAATTAATGTTCAAGGTACTCATGCAGATCATTCCGTTTGAGCCCACATGCCGAATCATGCCAAAAGCATATTCAGAAATCACTCCAACAAAACATTATAATGTACCATACCCTCTCCGCACTCCACAACTTGACTTAGAAGAACTACTTCCATTGGCTGAAGAGGGCACATTATGGGCGAATGTGATAAAGCACACAAAGCTGGCCAATCCTCAGTTAGCTGATTTGCTGGAGATACGGATAGTTACATTTATGATCAGCTATTGTTTTTGCAGGTGGAGAAAAGCAAACCCTGTGCACACAAGAGACACCTTCGGAGCTCATGAAGGAGGTGCCTAGAATCTCATCATTACCCCCAATTTTTAATTCAAAAAAATGAGATATTTCATCTCTCCTCTCTCCTCTTTCAAACTAGATTAAAAAAAAGTGAGCCAAGCTGGTCCAAAACTTGTCCAAATTAGATCAAACTAAAGTGGGAAGCCTCTAGATCCCAGTTGGACTTGTTTTGTGGTTCCCTACAAAGGTTGGAGGTGGAATAAAGTCTTCTTTATCCACATCTTCTCTTTCTTTTTATTGTTGTCTCTTTTCCTTGACTTTTTGTTTGCGAAACTTCCAGTGACTCTTGCAAAACTTACGTTTCGGTTTGTCACTAGGAATACTCAGCAAGACCTCTTTGCCCTTTAACAACAATCTTATCTTCTCTAATTCTGATTCAGGAACTATGGCATCGTCATCAGAATCCTTCCCATTAGAGGATTCTAAGCATCTATCCTCATCTCCTTCGTCAGCTGAGCTGTACTCAAGAGGGGATACTTCCTCTACAGATACCATATCTCCTAGCAATAATGATTTGTTTGCTTCATACCTAGGGGCTTCTTGAGGTTCCTCTGCATAAATCGGTCTTAGCATTCTTACAGGAATAATGTCATACCCATCTGGATCACAGAACTGTGTTTGCCTTGGCAATGCACAAGTGTCTATGGTAGCTAAAACGTGGTTCCATTCTAAGGGATCTATCAAGTTCTTAGGAAAAGGTATAGGGATATACGCCTCATCCGTCACACTTCTGTCTATGGTAACATTTCTAGGTTGCAAGTCTCGACAAGATGCTCCACAGATCCATAGATCAGCTCTTCCTTCAGACATAGTTGCTCCCGATGCTTCTGAAGAAGCGGAATCAAACTCATCCATAGGAGAGTGCGTCACATCTCGATAAGCATGGTTTTTCAGATTCACCCTCGTGGTTACATTTTCATGTCTGAGGTACAAGTAATTGTAACCCCAGTCTTGAATCATTTTGAATTGGCGCATGAATGGCCTTCCTAGGATCACTTCGTAATTTATGTTCTTGCCAAAGCCTACAATAGCCGTACTCAATGCCACATGACTTGACTATAACGTTCTCAAGCAATCCTATGGGACTCTAGATTTCCATCTGCCAATTGTTGCAAACTCATCCTTGTACTTCTAATTACAGGTTTTCCCCACATTTCCCATACAGTTTTTGTTGCTATACTCACCCCTGCTCCGCTATCTAGAATAGCTATAGATTCAATCTTGTTGATCTCCACAGGAAGCGTAGTATTTCCTTCGTCGTCTTCACAATGCTTGCCAACTTTGTTCACAGGAACCGGAATTGTTTGCTTAAGCATTAGCTCAGAAGCCTTTGCCTTCAACAACTCCTTAACCTGGATGTTCTGGTTCCACAATCCTTGCTCAATTAATTGTGTAGCCACTTCTCCCCACAATCTTGGCCTAAGCTTTAAGAACTCTGCGAGTGGAATGGTACACGTAACTGGTGCCGACATTAAAGCTTGCAAACTCCCTATGTCTCATTCTTGAGATGAGGTTGTCGTGTCATTTATGGTACTCACATGATTTGGCTATGTCCTTCGTACAGTCCTAAATATGAGGGCAGTGTCTTGCAAGTGAGCTTGTTGCTCTGAGCTGAGACAACAGTCTGAGCATCATCTGGTAGAGATAAAGCATCTAATTCTTGAACCCTTTGATTCGAGAATTCTACTATAGAAAACGGTGGTGACTTGTCAGAAGATGCTAGATCCTCAACAACTTGTTTTTGCACTGCTTCCCACATCTCCCTTGCTACTGCTTCCTCTATTTCAGGAATTTCATCTCCAAAATCCGCGGTAGTCAATGGTTTTGACTCGTCTGCATTGGTATGAGGTAAATCATCTCCTTCAGGCATTTCTGGGAAATGTAGAGATACAACTTCACTTCCCTTTTCTATGCTTGGCGTGCCTCATCGTCAGGGCATCGATTGATGTACTGCTTTAGCCTATTTACGTAATCTCGCACAGATTCTTGATCTTTTTGCTTAAAAGCGTAAATTTGAGCTACCGTATTGTGCTTAATTCCCATTTTTGAAAACGCAGCTATAAACCTCTTTTCCAGCCCATCGAAAGATCGCTTTGCCTCAGGCTCTAAAGTCTGAAACCATGATAAAGACTTACTCTCTAGCGTCAAGCCAAATCCTTCGATTTGCGTATGCATATCCGTGACTTGCTCCGCATGTATAGCTTGCTTAAAAGCTGCTATATGGTCATATGGGTCACCGGATCCGTCATACTTCTTGATAAGCTTTTGCAGCGCAGATGGTCTCACTTTTCTAGAATATTCATCGTCATGTCTCCTATATGAGTCTCGGCCTCTAACTCTAGGCTCTTTAAATGTCAGTTCACTTGGTCTATGGGGTTCTCTTGGAGGTACATATCCACTTGCTCATGGTCTTTCTTCTCCCCTAGATTCTCTAATAGCCCCGGGTCTCCTCGTAGGATCAATTGTTGGAAAGACTGGTCCTTTAGCAGTTGTTTGCATGGAAGGTGCTGGTCGAGCCACACTTGGGATTCTAGCCCATGGTGGTGCTAGTGTTTTTCCTCGAAAGACAGATTCATCTGGACGTGCCGTGTCTAAGGTAGACACCTCAGTGAAAAGGGGCCTTCCTTTCCATGTCATTTCCCTAACCTCTGGCCATTCAAGGGTTCTAAAGTCGTTCCCCCATCTATCATGAACATGCTTAGTGAAACCTTCTATATGCTCTACAGTTATTGTATGCGTGACTGGAAGCTCTAAGCTCGGTTGCTTAGTGGTTGCATAGTAGGTTTCTACCACATCCCTATACACCTCTTTAATTGGGTCGTCTTGATAGATTTTAACTACTGGAATTTCTTTTACTATGTCCCATGGGTTTTTCTTGGTCTCTTTTTCTTTTCCCGTTCTTTCTCTATCCTCCCAATTCCTGTCGGAAAACAATTCTTCAAGTAAAGAAATGGGCGTACCAGGTCTGCGTGATGTTCTTGGCACATTTGGGTCCAATGGAAGCTCCTTCTTCTGCTTTGCTTGTGAGCTAGGTTGAAGTACACCCAAAGCATCCACTTGTTCAGGATTTTTGGTGACCTCGTAGCGTACTCCATTTCTACCCATGTACATATCGTCTTGGTAGTTTACCCATGGTGTTGGTTCAAACGCAGAATGAATGTCTACAATTTTAACAACAAACCGGCTCATTGGATCTTTGTAGATCTCACCGCCATGTGCGTTTGTATACAAGAAATGGAGTCTCATGTTGTCAATCAACTCCCCATCTGGGATTTCAAATGGATTAGCAGAATCTGCCATACCAATGGGTGTGGATGGTCTATTCATGCCAAATGACTCGTTTACGTCCATTGAAATATCACTCGCGGTTCTTGAGAGAATCTCTGTTTGAGACTCCGAAGATGTCTCGAGAATGCTCTCCAAGTTGCCAACAACCGATTGAGTGCCGTTCCCTTGAGTGGTTACCCTAGATGGTGCACTAGTGTTACGTCCCCCTAGTATTGTTCCCGAGCGTAGATGCATATGCTATTTTTAGTACGTTGCAGTGTCCAGTTTTTTGAATTTATTTTTTTAATTTAAATATATATATACATATAAATATAAATATAAATATATATATATATATATATATATATATATATATAACCCTACCTAACCACTAAATCCAACTAACATGAATATGTGTGTAAATACATATTTTATTTTATTATTTTATTTATTTTTAAATAATTACACAAAAATATAAATTGTGCTAAAAATACTAATTATGCAGATTACACTAATTATGCAAAAAATTACAAAAAATTAAAAAAATATAGAATATGCAAAAATGTGGACTCTAAAGAAAACACATAAATTATAGATTTTTTTAATTTTTTTATTTATTTTCATTATTTATTTATTTATTTTAAAAATGTAAAAACATGAAAATTGGTATGCGAAAATTGTAAATTTTAAAAAATTAAAGATTAATAAAAATAAAATAAAATACTAACCTGGCACCTTATCGCTTCGTTTTTTGCGTCGGTAATGCACGGCCACCTTATCGCTTCCTTTTTTGCTTCGGCCTCCTCTGCTGCGCCTTCTCCACCTTCGTTGTAGCCGCCTTCGCTTCCACAGCTGCCCGCCCTTCTCCTCCTGGCCCTTCGCCTCCTCACCTTCACTTCCTTACCTTCTTCTCGCTACAGCCGCCTTCTCCTCTCTGCTGCGACCTCCTTGAAGCAGCCCTTCGCCTCCTCAGCTTCGCATTCGCCTGCTCTCTCTGCTGCGTTCACCTCCACCTGTCGCCTTCTCTCTCTGCTCCGCTGCATCTACCTCCGCCTCCGCTCTCTCTCTGCGGGTGAGGCAGAGACGGCCGCCTTATCCGTCCTCTCCTCCTCTCTCTTTGCTGCCATGGACACAAGACGAGCCACAAAGAACGTTGGCCGACTTCTGCTAGTGTATGATGCCCCTCTTCTCACACGCCACACAGAGTCGTGCCCACGTAAGCGAAACCATGAAGAGAGTTTGCTACCACCCCTCTGTGGCTCTAACCCGCTTACACTGCTTCCCTCTCCCCTGCGACCTTCAGTGGCCAGCAGCTGAAAGTGAAGGAGATTAAGAGCAGCACTCTTCGCCTGATAGAGCTTAATTATCCTACTCCTAGTATTGTTTAGATTGTAATGGCTGCCAAGGTTCCTCAACCAACCATAGGTCGTCTCCCCGGTAGCGGCGCCAATGGAAAGATGGTCGTCTCCCTACGTATGCAATATGGGCAAGTAGACTACGCTCCTAGCTCACCAATGGAATGATAAACACTCCTTTCATCGCTAGGGGATTCAACCCGGTTAGGTGCATGGAAGCTTATCCCTTTCGGGAGAGAATGCTATGAACACCACTACCTTGACATAGACTTTACACACACAAGCTCAATCTTGCCATAGCTCATTCACTCATCATCCCACTTATTCATGTATCCAATACAAGAAGATGGCTAAGCTAATGCACACACAAGCTCACTCATAAGCACACAAGCTCAAAGCACACTTCATTCTCAAGCACTTACTTCCCTAGCATGCACACAAACCTTGAAGCTTAATGGAACTTGAAATAAACATGCATTCTCATTCACTACTCAAGCAATGCCTTGCCCATGGATAAGCTACAAGCTATGGAGAAGCTTAAGCTTGAATCCACTACCACACAAAGCCTAATAGAGAATCCACAAGCATCAACAAAGAAGCATGGACACTAGAGAATAGAGATGAGAAGAGAGAAAAACATCATCTCATTGCATTGAATTAGAAGAGCATTGCTCATACAATAGTGTAGATGGGGAGAGAGAAGAGCTTGCACCTCTATGAACAAGAGGGAGAGCTAGTCTCAAGAGAGCTCAAGCATGAGTTTATCCCAATGTGTATGTGAGCTCTCAAATGAGCCACTATTTATACTAAAACTCCTAAAACTCCCAAAACTTCCCGTGTGGGATTATTCTCAAGCCCACTTCCACACTCACCTACAACTTGGAACTCTTATCACCTACAACTTGGAACTCTCTACAAGAGCCCTAAATAAGAATGTCAAGTCTCTTGTTTTCCTGCTTCCATCTTTGTGTTGCATCCTTGCCTTGATCACCACTCGTCACGCAACAATATATATATATATATATATATATATATATATATTGGTGGTTGGCTACTTGCCAAGCATGCCAAATGAAGCATAGATGGTAAGTACTTGGCTACTACGAATCAACGATAGATAGGATAATGAGTTTCTAATCATTGTTACTAAGATGTGAGATGTGGATGATGAAGCTTTGTTTTAGCTCCTCACTAATCATACATAAAGTTGTTCTATCTCAAAGTTGGTGCTTATTGATACAAAAAGTTGAAGTGCATGGTATATGTTGTTGCAACTTCATGACTAGGAGATCACCACCCTTGAGCTACCACTACAAAGTCATTTTTTATCTCACCATCTACAAAAAACGAGATGTTATATTATTTAGACCAACGCTTAGGTTGTGGCTATGGTAGTCCATAATTTGAGTAGAAATAATAGATCATGTTTAGCATAGAAATAAGGTACATTTACAAACACCATGAGCAAGCCATGAAGTCATATTTAGCATCGAAATAAGGTACAGTTACACATAACAAAGCAAGCTATGAAGTTGGATCCATGCAATTGGATATTTAACTAGTAGTGGTTAGAGACATAGACATACCTTGAGAAACCACATATAGGATGATTTTCAAAGAACTCAACTGAGGATTTACATAATGATAAGCACATAAACTACCTATTTAACTAGTAGTGGTTAGAGACATAAACATACCTTAAGAAACCACATATAGGATGATGTTTAGAGGACTCAACTGAGGATTTACATTATGATAGCACATAAACTACCTCCATGTATTAGCTATAATAAGTATCTTGGGCATATATTGGCATGATATAAAACAACAGGCACCTAATTAAGCGAGAATGCATCCCTAAAAGAGGATAATAGAGCCATGTTGCACAATAAGAAATGTCATGGGAAAATGCTCCCTTAATTCATTGCCCACCACAACAAATATAGTCATGTTACACAACAAGAAATGTCATGGGAAAATCCCCCCTTAATTCATTTCCCACAACAATAATCGCTTGTTCAACAAAATTAAGAAGTGGTAAATCCATCTCTTAAAATTTGTTAAGAGAAAGTATGATATTATGTATAAGCAAATAGTCAACTTACTTTAGAGACAATCTAGAAATATGTTCAAGAAGACGATAAAGGACTTTCCCCCATCTGCTCTCAAAGCCTTTATCTTTACTTGCATTAGAAAAGCAATATGAGACTACCATTGCTCTATAACAATACGACAATTTGGCAGCCACTATCAATCAACATTATCAAAACAAATTTGCCATTGGCAAAGAGGAAGCCACGACTATTGTTAGCATCATCGTTTACACATATGCAAAACCACAAGCACCAACCAATAGAAAGTCCACTCTAGCATCATGAACATCATCAGCACGTTTAAGCTCCTACCAATAATAGGAACATGAACAACAAAAGGTCCAGAATAGGGTTAGTAGCATAGATAATTCATATGGCTTTGAAATTGCCAATTGTGCTCTATAGGAGCTTTCTAGAGAAAAGCACATGATCATTTAACTCCTTAAGAGAAAATCTAGCCCGTTTCTCCCCTTGCTGGAATTGTGACTCAAGAACAAGAACTACCCTTATTAGCTTTAAATATAGTGAAAGTTGTTAGGTAGCCTGACCAACATTCTAATACACCATACTTTTTGATGCGAGCAATAGAATTGACTATGACCTACAAGGCCCATGTCACAAACAAATGTCCCATCCATCTTAACAACATCACTCCTTATCTCCTCGTGCCATTAACATCTTCGAATGGCCTTATCTCCATCCATCTTAACAACATCACTCCTTATCTCCTCGTGCCATTAACATCTTCGAATGGCCTTATCTCCATTCTCATCTCCATCCAACTCCAAGCCACTATTGCATTAATCTCTCTACCAAGATAGTAAAAGGTTCTTGGCTCCAATGGTTCACCTACACAGGAGACTTATAATATTAGCTCTGTTTTGAGAAAAGAAAGGCACCACAAAGGCACGTGGATCAAGATACTCCGAGAATATTAAGGCACTTTTGAAGTACCACACTTCCCATATACAAGAAAACTTGATGAAGGAGAAGAGGCATTTGCTCTCTTTAGAAGGGCCCAAACTTTTGCCTAAAAATTGATGAGTTCAAATCACAGTCCCAAGGACACCATTGTACCATCTAGAGATATGAAGATATGTTACTAAAACTTCCTTATTAAAGTAGGACACCCTACCAAAAGTCTTCCTTGGAAGCTAGACATATAGGGCATCTCCCAACAATTAGACATATGGGGTATCTTCCGACATATATGTTCATATATCATGGGAGTGAGGTTTTTCAATATATTTTATTTTTGTAAAAGAAAGCATGCGGAGCAAGCAATGATTTTTTAGTTATTTTATTATCCAATTTTGTAAAAGAAAAGCTTGTGGAGAAAACAAGGGATAAAATAGCCATGTAACCTGTTTTTGAAGTAATAAAATCTATAAACACTCAAGCGGGGATACTTTTGGCACACGCTTGGGGAGGCAGTTGGGACCCAATCTAGTGTTCTCTCTCATTTTTATATTTTTATGTGGCGCGCGTTTCCCGAGGTGTGCGCGGTTTTCCTGTTTTAGTTCATGGCTAACAATTAGACATATGGGGCATCTCCCAACATATATGTTCATGGCCCATGGTTTAAATCCTATTGGCAAGGCACTCACCATGACCTTTCACGACATATATGTTCATGGCTTGTGGTTTAGATCTCGTTGGGAAGGCACCCACCATGCCCTTTCACAAAAAGCGCACATGTATGAGATGGAACCTTAAGCTTCTATAATCTTTTCTTACCCAACATACTTGACCATCTAACACTTGTCAAGATGGGAAAAGTCAGTAGCAAGGGCCATAAGCATCTTGTAAATATCTGCAGACCATTCAACCATCCTCAATCATTTGAGAGCCTCTAGCTACTAGTGAGGGAAGGCAAGATACCCTTCCCCAAGAGGAGGTTGTTTATCGACAACTCTCTCCTCATGATTAAGTTTCAATAAAATAGGCTTCATAATCTTAACATTAAACATAGTGTTTAACCCAATGTTTAAAGAAGTGTCAATAGACTTCATGATCTTAACACCAAACTCACTAAACTAAACATAGTGTTAAACCTAATGATCTTAACACCAAACTCACTAAACTAAACATAGTGTTAAACCTAATGTTCAAAGAAGATTATCCTCTTAAACATGCTATACAAAAGTGTCATATAAGAGCTCTAAAGAGCTCTCTGCGAAAACTTTTATTAAACATAACTCTTGGATAAAGGATTGGCAATGGGTTGGTATATAGCTGCCAACACTCTTTTTAACACTAGAAGTCTTTTCTTGAACTTAGTTTAGAAAGGAAATATTTGTGCCTATTGGAAGCTAATATGGCCCTGAGAGGTTTGGGTCACCACGTGGAAGGCCTTGGGAGGAAATACCCATAGAAAGTTAAATACCCTTTATATAGGGTATTGCTTGGAGCTTTACCTCTAGGGTTTAAGCTAATGTGCAAAGGAGTATGCCTTATGGGAGATTCCTTGTTAGATGCACAACTAAGGTAGAAGATTCTTGGCACACATTTTGGAATTATCATGCCGTAAGAGGTATCTGGGCTAAAATGGATAATATGGTCTATGAACTTGTTTGAGTGTAGGCTATCTTGGTCTCATTGGGGTGGCTACTAGGCAAGGTGTTGAGGAGAATAGAGTTCTATTTGGTATGATTAGATTTTTTTTTGTTTAGAACAGATTTGGTCTCCAAAAAATTAATCATTTTTTAATGGAGATTCATTTAAAGAAGCTGTTGACTCTAATCAACCTCAATATCCATTGTAAGACTAACATTCTTTAGTATAGACTAATGGGTGGACATGCCTACTCCTTAGTAGATAAAGGTATTATTTTTATTTTGGGAGTATTAAATATATTAGTCTTCCATTTTATATAGATTTGGGAGAAGTTAGTGGAGAATGTTAGAGTGTCTCTTTGTTAATTTATACAGATTTGGGAGAAGTTAGTGGAGAATGCTAGAGTGTCTCTGTCTATATGGAAGAAATGGGTATACATGTTGTAAATCAATGCTTAGTGTCATTGTGTGGGTGGTGGTTTGCTCTATTTTTGTAAGACCCCCTAAGTGAGAAGTAGCCATTATATTGAGCACCCAAGCACCCATGCCAATTCCTAGTTTAGGCACTAGGATGTTGGCTACGTGTGGCTAGATGGCTAGGAGATAGCTTATGTAGGACTTGGCATCATGCCAAGTAGGATGCATGTTAGTGTGGGGATTAGCTATATCTTTTGGGTAGACATAGATCTTCCTTGAATACCTTATCCTTGTTCTTGGGTTAGGAGGCCCATTTGGGCACCTAGACAACCTCGGTTTGTTATAGTTCCAGTTGTGTGATGTGGTCGGTTTATTCCATTTGGACCAGCCATAGAGGGTGCAACATTGGCTAACCTATTTTTACTAGAAGATAAACAAGCAGAGCTTAAAGCCTTATTTACTGGGAAAATAAAGAGATTGCTTGGCATTGTGTATGAGGATACGAAGAGGGTTTTTCCAAAAGGAGTCATGCATACTTTTTGTTGTTGGTGGACAATGCCAACCTATAGGCCTTGGACCCTATACCACAACCTAAAGTATTCAAAAATGATAAAGGAAAGCTAATAATCTACACCAATTTGAAGAGCTAATTTGAAGAGGTGCACCATAAGAGAGCACTATTTTTTGGCCTTTACTAAAGGGCAGTGGAGTTCCTGGTGTCCAATTGTTCGTATGTGTGCATGTGCTTGTTGCATTTCAAAATTTCTTAGGTGTAACAACATAGGCCATTTTGTGCAGTGTGTGTGTGTGTGGACGGGGGGGTGTTGCATTTCAAGGTGTGTCAACAAAGGCCATTTTGTGCAATGCGTGTGTGTGTGTGTGTGTGTGTGTGTGTGTGTGTGTGTGTGTGTGGTGTTGCATTTCAAGGTGTGACAATAAAGGCCATTTTGCTTTTGGGAGGGGGTGAATTTTTCTAAGGTGCAACAATGAAGGCCATAGTTTGCGAGGGTTTTCCACAGGTGCATAGAAGGCTGTGAGGGTTCAGTGAGTGGTCGGTAGGCATGAACAAAGCTTTTACGTTCGAAGTCGATGATGGCTACACTGCTTCCGCTGTTCCTCGCTCCTCCCAGTCCCCATGGGAGTTCTCTGGCTACTCCCACACAGTCGCCGAAGAGCACTTGCAGAGGCGGACCACCTCCATAGATGAGAAGATTTCAAGAGCTAGACAGAGGAAAGCGCAGCAACTGAACCAGACAGAGTACTCCAGAATAAAGAAGGCCCACAATCTTCTCACTGGCGGAACAGATAATGAAGATGATGATCATGATGGTCATGCGGACACTAGTAAGAATGAAAGTAATGTGGAGGAAGAGGAAGGCTTTCCCCAAACAATGGAAGCAGACAGCGATGAAGACGGTAGTGACCATGACCATGGCGACGCTTCACTAGAGCTTCAGAATGTTGGCTATGGCGAAGAGAGTGGCGATGAAGAAAACGATGGATCAGAAGAAGAGGAGCTCCCTGACTCTGCTAGTGAAGATGTGAAAACGCAAGCCAAGAATGCCAAGGTATGGGTTCATGTGTTATTTTCTTTGATATGGTTTTGTTCTTTGATTTAGTTGGATAACACATCCTTAGGCCCTCAGAAATCAATGGGGATTAACACCCATTAAACCCCGAAGAATCAGGGGCTCCTACTCCCTCTTCACACCCCTGGCCCTCCTGGGAGATATGATAAGACTTTCCTGTTACCTTTCTTGGGACTTGGCCCTACGTGGCTCCTACCCTATTCGGGCACTTGGGTCCTGGAAAAGCTTTTTCTTGCACCTTTCTTGGGGCTGTTTGTAAACATGGTGGGAGTGGGGAAGCATGGAATGCTTCGAGAAGGGACCCATAGCCGAGTTTAGCACATTGACTAGGAGACTCATACATTCCTCATTCTGAAGAATGTGTCCAAGGCTCTCTCGTTTGTGAACCATAGATTCCCAACTTTTTGGTGATTATCCATCTCAGGCAAAGCGCGATATATGGAAATATGCACAGTGTGCAATTATTTGAAAAGGAGCACACACAACCTTCTCAGATCGTCATCGGTGCTTCCGAGAAATACAAGGCCTTACATGACCGGCTCTGGAAGATCTTTCTTTGGGATCCCTTCGAAACTTTCCCCTTCTTGCTTGGAGGATCACAAGATGGATTTCCTCCTAGTCTTGGAATCTCCCAGCAAGTTTCCATATCGTCTTGCAAGTCCGTGGAAACTGAGTTGGGACGGCCAACTCGAGGAACTATTGCATCTGGATTCATGTCTCTTTGTGACTATGCATAGACTACCGTGCTCTTAACAAGTTGGCCATCAATAGTAAGTTTTCAATGCCTGGCATCAATTACGTTTTGGAGCGGTTGAATGGCGCGAGTTTTTCTCGAAGATTGACGTGAAAAGTGGATACAATCAAGTTCTGATTGTAGAGGGGGACATTCGAAAACGGCTTTTCGTATTGAGCAGGCCCACTATGAGTTTGTGGTCATGCCCTTCTGCTTAATCAACTCTATAGTCACGTTTAATCGGATGATGATGAAGATCTTTAGAGACTTGATTAGTAAGTTTGTTTTCAAATAGCAATGAGCTCTATGCCAACGAAAAGAAGTTGGAGTTTCTCTTGGTTGAACTACATTACCTTGGCTACATCATATTAGCTCCACATGTATTCACTTGGATCCCAAAAAGGTTTGCAAAGATCATGAAAATACTGAATTAGGAAGTCCTAGTGATTGCACATTATGTACAATCCTTTGTGTATTACCTAATCATATTCAACGCACGTTGACAATTTTTATGGCCTGTTATACTTGTTATATGCATGCACGTAGACATGCCTAATCCAAGGCTAATCCTTGATGGACATCAAATAAACCCAGATTGTGGACATGATTAGAGCCTTGGTAGACATTGGAAAAGATCCAAGTGGGCAAGTATCAAGTCGGCTAGGTGTGAGGAGTTGTATAGTGGTGGTCGATAGCTTTTAGCATTTATTTGTCCAAAGGACGTGGCTGACCAGTAGTCGACTAGGTCATTATGTGTTCCCCTATAAAAAAGGCAAGGCCAAGTTTTGTGTCTTGATCTTTTGGTGGTGTCGTGACCATGCAACATTGTGTCAGTACTCAGCTATGCTAAGTGTTGTTGGTGTCCTAGAAGAAGTGTACAGGTCCAAGGAGAAAAATTCAGTATGTGTCAAGACTTCCAAAAGCTCTGGTTGGTGTCAAGCAAAACCAAGGGGAGGGTTTCATGAGAGTTGGTAGCTAGTAGCTAGTTGGGTCTGGCCAAGAAGCTTTCATGGAGCACTCTAAAAGATGAAATTCTTTCAAGGGGTGGAGCCAAGGGTGCTAGGATCAGTTTCAAGAAGGTTTCATGTTTGTGTTTAGGGACAGGGCAAGAAAGCAAGGGGACAAAGTGAAACAGATGTCATGAGATTTGGAGTGGATTCAGAGACCTAAGGCAAGGTTTTCAGTGAAAAGGTTGCTAGGAAGGGAAGGATGACAGGGATGGGAGACCATATGTGGAGACATGTCATGTGCATCCCGCACTTGGATGCCACATAGACATATTTGAGCAAGAAGGTGCAGGACCTGGAGTGGAAAACTGGTCCCATGTGAGCCCAGTCCAGGATGAGTCAGCCAGGGTTTCACTCTGTGTTCGAGTGTAACCGCTCCCTATAGGAGGCCTATGAATCGGAAGCACCATTCGTGGTGGTGGCCCTACAGAGGGTATTCGGGACCCAATACTGAGTCCTCTTCTCCCTCTCTCTCTCTCTCTCTCTCTCTATTTTCTGCACATCTATTTTCAGTTTTGTGCATTATTCTCGTCGTGAACGATTGCTGATTTCTGAGCATTGAAGTTACCGATCTACCCTGAAGCTTCCGTATGTTACAAGACAGGGGACGATGACAATCATCCAGGGTCGAAGGTTGGAATCCCGTCAATGTCATGTGCATGCACATAGACATGCCTAATCTGTGAAGGACAACAGATAAACACAAATTCTGGACATGATTAACGGTCTTGACAGGCACCAGAACAGATCCAAGTAGACAAGTATCAAGTCGGCTAGGTGTGAGGAGTTGTATACTAGTGGTTGGTAGCTTTTAGCATGTATTTGTCCAAAGGACCTGGCCGACCAGCAGTCGGCCAGGTCATTATGTGTTCCAAGGCCTATAAAAAGGCAAGGCCAAGTTTCAATCCATTCAATTTCCCCCAAGGTGGGGTGGGTCATAGATTAGGTATTATGTTTCCTTTTTGGGAAAGCCAAAGGCCACATATGTACCTTTTTGTACTCTGAATATACTCTCTCTCTCTCTCTCTCTCTATTCTCTGGCTATGTTGATTGTTCTTGCATCAAGTGTTCCTATGCAGTGTTTAGGACTGAAAGAAGACTACCCTAAGCTTCCGCATGTCACATGACCTCTTAGCAACCCGCATGGACTTGCTAAAGGGTGTCAAGACTCGGCAACAACACATGCACATGACCTCTAATGGATCGCAAGCTTTTCGACCCTCGAGCAAGCTTTGGTTAAGACTTTGCGCTTGTCCTTTGGGATGAGCCGGTTCAGGTTATCACCAACGCGAGTAACATCGCAATTGGAGGTGTTTTGCAACATCCAAGGCTTACATGTCTCGTAAGTTGAACTCAACATAAAATAATTACTCAGTCTATGATAGGGAACTTCTAGCGATGATCGAAGCCCTTAAACATTGGAACCATTTTCTTTATGGGCACAAATTCAAGGTTCGCACAGATCTCTTGTTGTAGCGTTGGCTTCACATGATGCCGAGTTTATTGGAGTGATTGTCAACATTGCTAGAGCGAGATCTGTGAGCAATATCATGGAGTGATTGAGTACCTTCTTGGCAAGGTCAATCAAGTGGCTGATGCACTTAGCAGCAAAGAATTAGTTTCAACTGATGTGGTCACACTTATCGAGCTCGTTGGTAAGGGACTTGAGGTCATGAAGCACAAGTATGTGGACTCCGATGGTTCACTACACAATGGGCCTAGGCTTTTGACACCACGGGACCATGCCATTTCTTCATACGTGATGGTTGGCTTTTCTTGAAAGGCCACCTTTGTATCCTAAGAAACACGAGGACAGGACGTGTGCGAGGCTTGCAGTAGAAAATGTCAATAGACTTGAAATTATCATGTGGTTTGGCAAAAGTTTCCAAATAAAGCAAGGGCCAATAGTAGCCAAGTTATTGCTATATAAGTGACCTTGGGGGTACTTACGAATTATTGAGGTATCCACGTGGTAGACAAGTGGGCTACCAGGGGCGTGCAAGACCTCATGGCCACGGAGCTGCAAGGCGAGTGGTTTGGCCTAGTGGTATGGGAAGCTAGGTTGGGGCCATTCTTGTGGTAATCAGACCTCAGGTTTGGGGGTGGTTCCAAGCAATGAACCTACGATTGGGTAATGAGTCGCTAGCCACAATCTATCGTGGTCATGCGATGAGTACAATGTTGGGTCTGTGAAACCTCATCAAGGTTTCGGTTCTAGGTCAGATGAGTCTTGTGCATGGTCTGTGGAGACCTTACATGGGCATCAGAGTGTTGACTTGACAAGTGCTAGAACCCGAGGCATGGAATGTACAAGATAGTACCCTCGTATGGGCTGAATATGGCAGAAAGCCATGGGACCTTGTATGGATTTGCAATGTCACAGAAAAGGAGAAAAGCACCCTTTATATGCAGGCCGAAGACAGCCATGGTGCAGGGAGGCCATGACGGCCTGAGGCATCTCCTTGTGCTACTTGATTTCGCCCTTGTGATGGTAGACAAGAAAAGCAAGAGTGCTAGGCGTATGTGGGCTGTGATGCACACAGAAGAAGGGGCAGTCACATGAGGCAGGTTTTCGTGCATGGTAGGCAGCCAGCCATGGTGGTTGCCAGACCAGCCCTAAGGTGGCCATGATAGGCTAGCCAACAGGAGGGCTAAGGCGGCCAGCCAAGGTCGGCACATAGGCCAGTCATGCATGTGGGCGGCCAGGCCATTCAAGAGACGCAGCCAGAGGGGCCCCTATGCTTGCATGGCACGAAGGCCTGCCCTTGGCGGCAAAGCCCTAGCATATAGGGCGCCTAGGCATGCAGGCAGGGGCGGGCAGGTGACTTGCGGGGGTGCAGATCAGATCAGAGCCGCACAGCAGGGCAGTCCATTGGGCAGCAGCCTGGGCAGCGTAGCTAGAGGTCTTAGCAGCATGGGCAGGCCGGACAGGGCCTGGACAAAGTTGCATAGATGGCTGGGACCAGAGAGAGAAGTGAACCTTTTTTGTGCTAAAGCGGCAGGGGTCTTATTTCTTTAGCTTTTAAAAAGCACAAAACTAAAGCAAGTGTGCTTTTTTAAACTCATTCCCCTATAAATTCAGTCTCTTTTCTTCTTGTTGGCTCATACACGAGGCCTTACAATTTGGGGTTCTAATTTTTCTTCTATTCCAGCCTATAGCCCCGGATAGTTTGTTGAAATTTGGGTTATTGCCGGTTTAATTAATACTACTTTTTTGGATGTGGCTTTTCTCTTTGAGCTGGTCATTGGGCACAGAGGTGATGATTTCTATTGGCAAACTTTTTTTTAGGGGGGGCAGAAAAGTACCTCTAAACGCATGACAGAGGCACAGAAAGGAACAAAGCAAGATGCAGTAATGTCATCGGCTAATTTTTTCTCCTTTGATGAAGGTGCCTCTTTCAATGCCAAAACATTTCTTGAGCTTAACATCTCTCGCCCTCTTTTGCGTGCGTGTGACACTCTCAGATACAAACAACCGACTCCAATTCAGGTAACATTTCTTGCAATTATAATATTTACTTGACAAGCTAAGGACGGGGCTCACCAGTGCCCCTTGTTATGATGTGTCATGGCAGGCAGCGTGCATTCCTTTGGCTTTGACTGGGAGAGATATATGCGGAAGTGCTGTTACTGGATCTGGCAAAGTGAGCTGTTTTATTTACTCTTTCTTTCGGGGTAGATCACCTGTCCACTAAGGGTGATTTTGAGAGACTGCAGCTGTTTAGGCTCACATGAACCTGTTTTGATTTTCTGCACATGCAGACTGCTGCATTTGCTTTGCCGCTGCTTGAAAGGCTCCTATTTCGGCCTCAAAGGATACCTGCTATCCGTGTTTTGATATTGACACCAACAAGGGAGCTTGCTGTGCAGTATGGTGTCTCTCTTTCTCTGTGGTTGCTGCAAATTTATTTGACTTGAATGAATGGTTAAAGTGTGCACGTGCGTCACTTGAATGAATGGTTAAAATGTGCGCGCACGCATGACGCACGTGCACATGCACACATGCTCTCTCTCTCTCTCTCTCTCTCTCACACGTGTGCGTGTGCTCACTCACACCTACACGCGCACAGGTGTGTACGCACAATTCATTACACTAAACATCTGTGGGTAATGTGCAATAAATCACCATTTAAAAAAATCTGTAAGTCTAAAGATCTTGGATGTGTGACAGAGAGATGTGAATTTCGATGGAGCATAGATATATGGATCTTGAAAGATTATCGGGATGGAAAATATGGATTTGGATGATAAGAAGACTTAGATGAGTGCTCTGATGAGAACCACATTGTGATAAAGCACTTCTAGCATATTGATGGGATTTGGCTCCTCTGGAATTTCAAAGACGGTAGACAGAGCAGCACAATCATGACTGCTTTCAACCAGATTTGGCTGTTTGTGTTTGTTGTGGACCAGTTCTGATCAGTTTTGAGCAGTTTTGACCGGAGTTGACTAGAATCGACCAGTATTGATGCATTCTCCCTGTGTTTGACTTGCCTTGACCAGCTTTGATTTAGGTTGACTAATACTTGAGGATCAAGACTTTCTGAGAGGAAAGTGCAAAATTTTCTTTAGAAAAAATCAAATTCCTAATCTATTTTTCTCACATTTGATTGATTTTGACTGGACTGGTATTACTGCTGAGTCTTTGCCTAGTATGGTTGATGCAAGCTGAGAATTTAAAGATTCCTCAATGATCTAGCAGGGTTTTTTTAGTCCAGTGTACAGCTTGCTTGGATAGCATCTCTATTTGCATTGTCTGCGTGTGTTTGATCTCTTTAACCTATGTTCTTGTGGATTTTCTATTTGTTTGAGTGAATCCACACATATTATAAAATCTTGTGAATCACTGCCTTTCATACTTACTCATCTAGGTTCTCCTTATTGACTTGTGAATATGTTGCCACTATTTTTCTAATAGTTGCTGAACTGTGTATTTACTAATCGATCTCATTGTTTAATACTGTGTATTTACTAATCGATCTCATTGTTTAATACTGGCATGTACACAGAGTTCACAGTATGATCGAGAAGCTGGCACAATTTACTGACATACGCTGCTGTCTTGTGGTGGGAGGACTTTCTAGCAAGGTGAATTTTTGGTAGGGACTCATTGTTTGCCAATAATTTACTGTACATGTTAAAATACTTTTGTTAGAGTTCTAGTGAGAAGGGGTAAAATAGAACTGTCTTGCATAACTTGGATTTTCTGGACAAATAGATTCCCGTGTGTGAGTACTTTTTTTTGCAAAGAATTTACAAAGCCTATGGATTTTCGATGTGAGTTGGGATGCCATAATGTGCAGTCTACATAGCATGATGGAGTGGGTGGTTTGAAGCTTTGTGTGTAGTTTCTCATGGAGTAAAAAATACTGCACTTTGTTTTTCTTAAGTTTGAGAAATAAGCTGAATTTACCATTGGTATATATGAATGCATATATGAACATATGTGCGTACATATGTATATATATTTTGTGACATAAGAATCAAGTTACGAAATTATAAGCAGGCCATTTGTCCAGTTAGCTTTGGTTTGATAAGTCTCTCAAGGAACATGCATTTGTTTAAACTTTATCTTTTTGCTTTCTCTGGTGAGTGCCAGGTGCAAGAGGTTGGGCTTCGCTCACATCCGGACATTGTAGTAGCCACGCCAGGACGAATGATTGACCACTTGCACAATACTCACTCGGTAGGATTGGAGGATCTGGCGATCTTAGTTCTAGATGAAGCTGACCGTCTTTTAGAGCTTGGGTTCAGCAACGAGGTTCATGAGTTGGTACGTTTCCATGCACGCACGCACGTGTACGTATGCACATACATACATAAGCGTTCATACATACATACATACATACATAAACATGAATGTTTGTATGTATGCATCTTGTCTATAAAATCTAGACCTATCTCATGGCAACTAGAAAGTGAAATTGATGGTGTCAAGTGTGAAGTGTTACTGGGCCTTGGGGCTACCACTGCTTACATGTGAATAAGGAAACTCGTGAGTCATAACCCACTTAAGTTTTTTATCTCTGAAGTTAAGGCATTTGTTTTTCTGCCTTCGTCCTGTAGGTACGGCTTTGTCCCCCAAGAAGGCAAACAATGCTGTTTTCTGCGACAATGACAGAGGAAGTAAATGAGCTGGTCAAGTTGTCCTTAGTCAACCCTGTACGGCTTTCAGCAGATCCTTCAACCCAACGCCCTGCAACACTTTTGGAACAGTAAGTCTCCATGCGTACCACTAGAGGCCGTGTGCATGGGGGGGGGGGTGTTGTGTGTGTGGCAGAAAAAGGTTGGATGGTGGGTTGGAGGAGGTGGGGGTGCTGGAAGTGTGGCCAAGGTGAGGCAGATGGGGGAGGTGAGGGGGAGGGGGCACTGGCGCTCGAGTCTTTTTGCAGTATCTCATCATTTTTGTGTTTTTGTCTATGAAATAGGGTAGTAAAGATAAGACCACAGCACGAGGGCGATAAAGAGGCTGTGCTTTTAGCACTTTGTTCCCGGTCTTTTACAAGCAAAGTTATCATTTTTAGGTACAAATCCCTTGGTTCTTCTGAAACCCATTCTCTTTCGAAAATGGAAAAAAGGGAATACTTAATAAATGGCTGGTTCATGCAGAAAGTTCCAATTCATATGTGAACTATTTTTTATACTTACGTCTATCCTGCAGTGGTACGAAAGTGGAAGCACATAGGCTCAAAATCTTGTTCGGTCTCTCGGGTCTGAATGCAGCAGAGCTTCACGGGAACTTGACACAAGCACAGAGGCTGGATGTGCACACCTCAACTTGTTTCCTTTAACAACATTATTTTTCATGCGCTTGACCCCAGTTTCTATGTTTTTACATTCCTTTTGAATACCTTTTTCTTCAGGCATTGGAATTATTCAAGAAGAAGGATGTGGATTTCTTGATTGCAACTGACGTGGCTGCTCGTGTAAGTATCATGCCCGGAGTTCAAAAATTTGGATGGAGTTTTTCGGGAAAATAGATCCTTCTATTAGTTATATGAAAAACCAGCTTCAGGCTGAAGTACATTCTCAGGGTCTCCAAAAGAGAAAAAACACTGGGGAGAGTAGTCTCCTCCATGGCTGGCCTCTCCGAGAGGGAACTACCTTATATGGGCGAGGGGTTGGGGGGGGAGCCCAAACCAGTGGCCTGTAGTCCCAAGTGAGGTCGCCGGCACAGTCCGATTGGAAGGGGCCCTGCTGCCAGGTGTGGGAGATAAATTTTCGATGGAGTCAAGACTCAGATTAGGGATATAATTATGATCTTTATTGTTTTTTGATGTAAACACATGCTCTCTTATGCTAGGCATTTGCTAGTGAAAATTTTGCTTTTGAATGAGGTTTGATTGTGTACAGTTTAATATAGGTGTTTCGGATGACTTCTTATTGCAGGGCCTTGATATTATTGGTGTGGAGACGGTCATAAATTTTGAATGCCCTCGCGACATCACCATGTAAGTATCAAGCAACATGAACTTTGCTTTCAAAATTTTGAAGCTCTAGGTGTCGGTTTAGTTAAAGTACGTGATGATGGGTTCTTGTCTTGTAATCCTAGTAACAGAGAGACAGTGGTCAATATCACCCATTTATTGGTTTTTTACCTCTCTATCTTCCTAAATAAATCTTTGCTCTGTGAAGAGAGTCAATGAGAGAAGTTTGGCAAGCTCCACTCATTTTTCCTCTTGTTGAATGCAGGTATGTGCATAGAGTGGGCCGAACTGCGAGGGCTGGGCATCAGGGATGTGCGGTTACTTTTGTTTCAGAAAAAGACCGTAATTTGTTGAAAACAGTGGTGGGTAGAATCCCCTTATCAATCCAGGTATTCCTGGCCTTATGCTTGCCCTTCTTGATTATGAAAAGCTAATGGGTATGTGCAGGCTAAGAGGGCTGGATTGAAGCTAACTAGCAGAGTAGTACCTGTGGGCGTGATCTTGGAGTGGCACAACAAGATCATCGAGATGGAGAATTCCGTTCGTGCTGTTATCCAGGAGGAAAGGTATACACGTGTTTTTGCGTATACATGTATTTGTTCATGGCTAATTTGGTATGTATTGGAATGATCTTCAATCAAGTTTTGAGTCCAATAGCCCATATCTGAGAGCGCTACTGACTCCAATTTTGTTTTAATCAGAGCGGAAAGGGCATTAAGAAAAGCTGAGATGGAAGCAAACAAGGTAATCTCCTAACATAAATGTTTTTGGGTGCTTGCAATGATTATGTTTGTAGTCTGACTGTTACCATCTCAATCAGGCACAGAACCTAATGGATTATGAATCCGAGATCTTTTCACGACCCAAGAAAATCTGGTTCCAAACACCGAAAGAGAAAAGGCAAAGTGCAAATGCTGCAAAGGTAGAATGCTTGTCCCCAGTATGGTTTTTCCACAAGTAAAGACATGCTCTGATTACTTTGAAACACGATAGCACAAGCTAAATGAAAACAAGTGCAAACCTATCTTCTAGGTTGCTCTAGTTGTCTCTTCTAGGTTGCTCTAGTCGTGCTTTGGTGGAGCGACTTTGTGGTTCATCCTATCCTTGGGTCTCTCTGGCTCTGTGTTGAACAAGCAATGTAATCCATCTCAAATCTCATAATATGTGGGGCATCCAAGGATGGCATTTCCCCCCATCTTAATCTCGTGAGGACAGATCTTTGGAATGGTAGGAAAGCCAAGATTAAATGTCCGTACAAAACCGCTCTTGGCAGTACAACAGCAATCTGATATAGCAACGCTCTTGGCCATAAATGCCCTGCTGAAATGTCAAGCATACCAAGAGACTCATCAACCTTCTCTTTACCTTTATTTGATGCACTTGCTGAACCTGCTATCATCGACAAGAATGTTAGAAGCCCTTAGATCTCTGTGGATTTGCAGCATGATGTCCACAGCCACTCTCAATGAAAAAGGAGGCCCTAGTTTTGATCTCCTCTCACTGTGATTTCGAAGATTGCTGCTACAGTGCTCCATCACCAGATGGATCATGGCACAAATTTGCTTCTTCATGAACAATGAAAGGGCTATGAAAGCTTAGCCACTACAGACAAGGCGCAATGATTTGATGTGTCAATGTAGAAGGGCTGGTTTTTGCCTATCACCAATTTACTTAGCAAAAGCTTGTAATTCATTGTGGTGTTTCTGCAATCTTTCCATTGAATGTGATAGGTGTATTGTGGTCTCTTTCAATGTTGGCTTTTCTTGAGCAGCACTAAGCCACGGATGTTACATTTTTGTATTCTCATGATCTTTCTTTTTGTGGTACTATGAGTGCTCCCCCCTGTCTTGCTGCCGCCCTATGCTCTGCTACCAAGAACATTTCTGATATGAGCTATGGGAAAAAACAAGAGGATACCTTTACCTTTGAGGATGACACCGAGTTGATAGTGAAATCATATACTTACTTGACCCAAGGTTCTCCATGAGAATGGCAGAAGCATCCTGCTTAGCAGGAGGAGATCACATCATTAGCACAGCTAGAGGGATGATGCTTTCAGTCACAATTCCAGTAAAGGCAGACCAAATGCCTCCTATTTTGACTCGCTTGTTGGACCAGCAGCAATTTTTAGGCAGCATACCTTACACCTTTCAAGAAGAGAGTTTACTTGTCATGATGGTCCAACGAGTTACACACACTAAGCCCTCTATCGCAACATCATTCTAGCAGAGTTTGCCGGCACCCCCCTTCACATGGATGCCTCAGTTCAATTAATCACATACAAACACAGGATGCAACACTCGCAAGACATTCCAAATGGCAGACATGGCCTGTTCTCGCATATCTAATCACCTGACCTTGCAACAAATACAAGATTGTTTCTTATGCTCACATCACCACATGGATGACTTTACTTGGGCTCTCTCTATGCCCTGCCACCAATACAATATAATGGTATGACCCATAAGCTGCTTCCAAAGGAATGAACAGGGTTATCAAAGATGGCATTTGGAAAATATATATTGACACGTCCTGGAATGAGCCAAAGATACACCCATCTAGGATGATCATTACCGTGACCACTTTCTCACTCTCACAGATGATGGCTTTGTTCAGATGCCAAGTTACTCACATCCACTCAGGATCTCAATGGGGCAGCTTAGGGTCTCATGACACAGTGCACTGAAGTTGAGACAGGAAAGAGGTGGATGGAATCCTGGACAACCCCAAGCTGCAGGAGTACCTAGTGTGTGACATTAGTTGTCCCACGTATTGATTTGCCCATTGGAGGGTCTCCAACATCAGTACTGCTGTATGGATGGCATGGCTTGATCACGTTTGAACAGCTGTGTGTGCCCGGAGTTGTGAGAGAACATCTTGGGAGAGAATAGCGGATTAAGTCCAACTTCTTTATTGAAAGCCAAGTACTGGTAATTGGTATTGTTTGATTGTGTACGACATGAGATCTGAGAGCAGGGACATTGCTGGGACTGGCCCAAGGCTGTGTTTATGCACATAACACACATTTGCATGCACTGCAATTTATCCTTCCATATCATATCTACTTCGTTTTGTCTTTGATCAAGTGTATTATCAAGATCTTACGAGCAGTTACATGTACCAGTTGGCACTGGGCAAGTTCCAACTTGGTCAGTGAGCTTGTCAAGCGCTTGATTGGTTGGCCACCCACCCATTGCTCAGATCCCCACCCCCTTCATGGTGGATTGTGTCCAGCATGGACATGCTGGTGGATGCTTTGCAAGTCACCTGCAAAATGAATTGCTTGTTGCTTTGCTTTTTTTTTTTTCCCGGGGGTAGAGATTATGCTGACCGGTCGACAATACTGCTCCTCTCCAAGCTCGATCCACCGGGAGCAGGGAGAGGCCAAGGTTTGCTTGCAAGTGATGGGCCACCTCGGTGTCCATCAGCTGAGATGAGTGGGATTTGAACAACTCCCGCCCCACCCTCAAGAGTTCAATTACTTACCAACTTACCTACAAAGCCGCGGTTGCTTGTTGCTCAGCTTTTTCTGCCATCTGTCTCTACCTAGCCCAAACTTGTCTGTCAGCTGAAACAAAGTTTGAGTCCTTTGCAGTGTGACCTGGTATTGGCTAGCCACTAGATTCAAGGTTTGGCACAACATGAGGTGTTTTTAGAAGCGGCAGTATGTTCTGGAAGCAACCTTATATGCTCTGTACCATGTTACTTCTGTTTGTTTTTTCAATTATAGGCAAATAATTCTAAAGCTTGAGTCTCGTCTGTAATGGGTTATAGAATGGACTTTAGGCCATTAAATTGCCCTTTCACAGTTTAGGAAGAAAGCTGGTCTGAGAAAAGAAGTATAGGATACACTACAGGTGCCCTTTATTGTTTCAAAAGGGGTGGCGTAAAAGTTGTTCCATGCCATGGTTGGCTTTTTTGTGTGCATTGTTGATTCGAGTGCTATGGGGGATGTGTGCTCGGATGGTTTTACTTGCTTGTGTGGAGGGGTTTACATGTGTGGTTACATGTATCTCTGTCTCATGGGCAAACACGAAAGGCATTTGTTTGGAGCTAGATACTATCTATTTTGAGTTATCATGGTTTAATTCTAGAGTCTAATTGGGATTTAGGCTATGGCCGTCGACATTTGTGTTTCTGTTTTAAACTGAAGGCATATGTTTTCTGTTATTGATGCATAGTGCCTTTTGTGTTCACAGGCTGCGAAGAGTGTGACCGGTAAAGATAAAAAGACTGGAAAGTCAGTAAGCCTTGAGGATGCAGAGAAGGCTAGGAATAATAAGCGGAGATCCCTTGAACGTGAGGTATATATGTCATATTCATGCAGCTATCTTACTCTTTGTCTAAATAAGGCTTGATACACACAAAGGTGCCAGCCCAAGGACAGTTTTTCAGAGATCAAATTTTGATTGTTGGATGGATGGGACGGGTCATGGGTGGGTAAGCTTTACACATCAGACAAGTGACCATTCGGATGGCTGGGTTGCCACATCCAGCCTGTATATGGAGGGCCAGTGAGTGTTTTCCATGGGATGGGAGGGTGAATTTTGTCCGTTCAAATTTCTCTTAGCCCTTGAAGGTCTGTACTTTCTTCTATGCACCAGCCCAGCCAGTAGGCCAAACAAAGAATGCAGATGCAGAAGGCTTGTTAGAGAGACCACATGTATGTAAAACAAATCTTCCTGAATGCCTACCTGCTGCAGTTTCCCAACAGTTCCCTGTCCGCTGCATGAATGTGCTGGGACTGGCGCCCTTTGGTTGCGTATCCAGCTTAAGTGAGTGAAATGCTTCCTTCAACAGTTTTTTCTGGTAGCAGCTAATTGATATGGTTCACATGTTTACAGAAGAACATGACACGGAAGAAACGGCGAAGACTAGAGGCTGCCCAAGAAGCTGCTGACGAGGAGATCATCGAAGATCAAGATGTTGAGCCACTTTGTTGTTTTAGTTGGCTGGAATTGTTACTTCTATAGGCAAAGATCTAAGTAAACTTTTTGACCTTTTGTTTTTTGCAGCAAAGTGACCGCAAGTCCCAAAAGAAAATGGGCAAAGCATCAGCAGACAAACAGAGTGGTAACACAGTAGCAGAGCTTGCTTATAGGAGGGCTAAAGCTGCGAAAGCCTTGGACAAAGCTAGAGAGTCTGGAAAGATGTGGAAAACACAAGCAGGTGGTGACAAAAAGAGATCCAAGTCTCCAAGGGAGAAAAAGAAAAGAGCTGAGATGGAGGACTTGTTTCAAGGGGACATGAGCAAATCAAAAGGAAAGCTTCAGAACTCAAGAAAGGGTGCCAAGGGGGGGAAAAAGCCAGGCATTTCAAAAAGATCCTTCAAAAGTAAAGCAAGGTAAACATTGTCTGCACGTGAGTGCCTTAAGTAAGAAAGTCATTCTTTAAGGATGAGCAGGTAAGGCCTAGTCTAACCCATGTATGGATTCTACTCCAGGTACAAGAGAAGATAGCTCAAGTTTTGCATAACCACACACACACACAGCACACATTTGTTTGGACTCGAGTGTATCTTGTGCCTTGCGACATCTTTCTAAGACCGTCAAACAGATGAGATGCTCTTTCAAATCTGAAGGTATCAGTGAAAGATGGCAAGGAAATACTCTAGAAATTTGGGAGTTGCTGGTGCATGTTGGAGAAAGTGTCTTGAGGGAAGTCCCAAGAAAGAGTGAAAGTACCCATGGCTGCAATTTCACCTCATGTATAACTTGCCAACATTCCACTGTAGACTGTGGTTGTGGCTGTAGCTTCGATGTTGATCATGCTTGTTTCAAGAACCCTATTTTGAGTCCAGATATGAACGAGAGGAAATTTTTGCTTCTGTTGTCATGCTGCCGTGTTAATGTGAAACTAGTTTGAAACCGGTGGATGGACAAAGATGGGCATATGGGTGGTTTGCTTAGGGATAGGATGAGCCTTTGGCCTGGATTGCATTTGCTTCTTGTTCGGTGTGTGAAAATCTTATCTTCAATTGACCAGTTAGACGTTGCCATGTGGTAGATAAGGTTACACTTCCATGTGTATCTGCCAGCTCCACGCATAGCAATGTGTATTTCCACAATGAATCTGCATCACATGTTTGCAATTTTTAAACAAGAGTCTTGATTCTCTTTTTGTTTTACGGATAATTTGCATCCTAAATTTGTTTTTGAATCTAATTAGTGATAGTTCTAGCTAATAAAGCTGAAGAAAGCTAAATTCAAGTGAAGAAACACAAAAGTAGAGATTTGGCATAAATGTTTGATGTGACAAGAAAGTATAACAAAGAAATACCGACTCTCAAATTTAAAATCCAAAAAATCAAAAATAAAAATGGAGTACATACATGGAGACAACTGGTATAGAAACATAGTAACGGATAGGGTAATAGCTTAAATAGGAAAGATACCAAATTTTGCCTAAAGTAAAGTGTGGTGGAGAGCTTATAGAATGTGTGTGCACTTATATACAAAATTCTTTCACGTTGAACCGATGGCTCGATCTTGCCGGTTACTAGAAATACTACCATTGGAAGATATGCCGTGAAGGGGTAAAGTCCATCTCTTGGAAGAGAAAATGTTTGTTACTATTTATAACTAGACCTGTCTTGTGGGGTCACCTATAGGAAACTGGTTTATTTATAGAACTATCAAAGAAAACTTGTTCGAATAATTTAAAGCCTAACTTTAATGATTGACCCTTGAACATGCCAAAATACCAAGTTTTTAGTATTTGTTCTTTGTTCTTATAGGATCATTGCCCTTTAGTATCATTGAAACCATATACCTTGCACCCTTAATGGTTATTGTAAAGCTTTGGCTCTTTGCATCACAAAAGCGAAATAGATGTAAGCCTTCAAATATCGTTGTGAAAAAGGGTTGACGTACAAACTTTGAAGACATGATGCATTTGAATAGAGGTAGTGTACAAAGGAATAAGAAAATTCTATATGGCAACGATGTGTCAATGTGTGGCATACATGCAAAAACCAAACCAAGCAAGATACGCACAATAGAATTCGTACATAGTAGTATATAAAGGTGCATGATACCTGTCAGCATGCACTATGATATACAAATTGCGATCACAAGGAGCAACCAAGTAAGATACATAGTACATATAGAGATGGTACCAAGTATAAACAATGCAAGTAAACATGCATGTTTACATACATACTATACATGTTGATGGCAACATGCATGTAGGTGCATAAATAGAGATGGTACCAAGTATAAACAATGCAAGTAAACATGCATGTTTACATACATACTATACATGTTGATGGCAACATGCATGTAGGTGCATAATAGAAACTAAAGAGATTAGATAAGGAAACCAAGTAAGATATGTATATGGTTCATACAACAAAAGAGATTAAATAGAGTATACAAAGATGAAACCATGCAAGTAAACATACATGGTGTACATATACAATATAAATATAGATGGTAACCAAGCAAGTAAACATATATACACGATATAAATATAGATGGTAACCATGGCAAGTAAACATACATACATGATATAAATATAGATGGTGTACATTCACAATATAAATATAGATGGTACATGTAAATGCATAGTATGCACGACAACATATATGGCAATCCAACATGAAACTAAAGAGATCTAGCAGAGTCTACCTCAAGGGCCACCAAGAAGAACATCTTTAGCCTTTATTGGGATGATGCTCTCAAAAGTTTGCTCCGATTGTTGAATGTAGAAAATGCCTTGATGAAGTTAATCGTTTTGACTATGAAAAAATTCTTCTTTTGTGCATATGTTTGTGTGAGAAAAAAAGAAAGGACACAAGGTATGGTGGAGTATTATAATCATAGAGGAACATGCCCTTTTCCGCTTCATAAAAACACTTCCATTATTGAAAGTGGAAGATCAGGCAATTTTATGGAGCTATATAGCATGTGACAATGTACTTACATGGTGAGCACTTGTTTGAAAGTAGTTCTGGAGCATTCCAATTGGGGACTCTCAGTATAGATGTTAGTAACTTTATTATAGCTTCTAAGTTTTAGGGTGAATTGGAGATTGAGAGTCAGAAAACAATGACTGTAAAATACCACCAAAAGCATGGAAGCAAGGGCCTTTAGCTGTGGCTAGAACTCATCACAACAAGTTGTATCAATACACCAAGTGGTCTACATCTCCCCACAGGTGGAGAACTGCACAGCACACGTTGCACCCTGGACACAGGAAGCCTGCGACATGGAGACCATGCAGGCAAGATTCTGCAAGCAGGGAGGATCGAGCTTGCCAGCAAGAACCGGGGCACAGACGACTTGAGATCCTTCAAGCGACGAGATACAAAGAAATAAGTATATTAGACATAGATCCTTTTGATTTATTTTCTCTATGATGAAGAGGTACTTGATGTCTATGTGTTTGTGGGCTTTCTGATTGTAACATGGGCCTGGTGTGTTGATGCAGATTCATTTCTTAGAGGGAACCAAGGTGCATGGTGCTCTTAAGATATCTAACAACTCTTTTAGGCTGCAAACCAATGGGCTGGTAGGCTAGGGTTTTCTAGGTAGCAACTCAATGCTGTTATGATGTTCGCACAGGTGGGGTGTATTTTTTTGACTAGCAATTTTTAGCAAACTCTTTTTGGTTTTAAGGTTAATGGTTTTTCTCTCTACTCTTTTTTGTTTTTGTTTTTCGAGCTGGGGTTAGAAACGAACAAGCTCGTTCTGAGACTCGAACAACAGAGAATTGCTTTTGTCATCATTAGCTTCATCATCTCCAGTCTCAGAGACGGTTTCGCTACTTCCTTAAGGCATTGCCTTGGAAGACCCATGAGTTGGGGCACAACAGCGACCAAGTACTCTCGGAGGAGTCCAAGTATTGTGGGACTTTCCCTCTGGCGTACACACTAAAAATTATGTATACCTGGTGGATTTCCGGGTAGGAATTGCCCTACCCAAGTAACTTTTCTCTCTACTCTTTTTCTCTCCTCTCAATTTACTACAATTTCATAGCAACTTTTTTAAAAAGACACCATAGAAAGATGAAACTTTCATTATATTCCAAAGAAAATTACAAGACTTTTGCATATTATGGCCACCACCTAAGAGATATTGAACACATTGTCAAGCAACAATACAAGAAAGCATTTGAGACCTTATAATACTATTGGGTCTCGACTACAGTCTCTCTCTCTCTTCTCTCAATTTACTATAATTTCATAACAACTTTTTTAAAAAGACACCATAGAAAGATGAAACTTTCATTATATTCTAAAGAAAATTACAAGAGTTTTGCATATTATGACCACCACCTACGACCTACGAGATGTTGAACACAAGTAACAATACAAGAAAGCATTTGAAACCTTATAATACTATTGGGCCTCAACTATCACCTTTGACTACGCCAACTATCCCAATTTCGCAAATGAAAGTGGCAACTTCTCCTCGCAGAGGAGCCTCTTTTGTCTCTTCAATAATACCAGAGGCTCTCCACATCCCAATGGCTGTTGCCGCTTTCACCTTTAGCATGTTCTTTTTTTAAGGTCTACCGTGAGCTTCTTGTAGAGCTCCTATACTTCTAGTGTGGTTGCCCATGTCTCCAAAAGGGCATCTGATCTTGGTTTTTTTTCTTTGAGGTGCATGAAAGATGCAAGAGCTTTAATTAAGATGCTTGCAAAAATGTCATATTATTGGAGGGATTGGTGGATGAAGCCATGAAAATAAAGTATATGCCCAACCATTGTCAATATAAAGAAATAAGGGGTCAGTGGGGTGGGATGCATCCCTCAAATAAGAGTAGTGGTTAATGACAAACTCTATTCTCTTTATAAGTTTTAGAAATATCATATAAAAATAACTTTTAAAAGTATATAAAAATATTGAATGTCTATGAGGATGACTTGTGGCACACAAAGACACAACAACACAATCTCTCTCTCTCTCTCTCTCTCTCTCTCTCTCTCTCTCTCTCTGTCTCTGTGTGTGTGGTTAACTTAATTAACTGCAACATCATAGTAACTTTAACTACAATATTATAGCACCAAGTTGAGTGTACAAAATTGAAACAAAATATGGTGAAAATCAACATTTTTTTGGCATTACAAGAGATGGATTACATCAAAGAGGACGCCGCTGATGTGATGGAAGTAAGGTGGCTGCATATGGGGAGCTTTACCAAATGGTGCAGGTGGGAATAAGGGCTTTACTAATTTGGGATATTGTGCCCATGATGAGAGCATCATATGAGGAAGCATGGGGGACATATGAGGCATTATAGGTTGAAAGCCTCCAAGGGAACACCGGGTGGGGCCACGAGAAAGCACTCGACCTTGTTGGGCTAATATGTAATGGGATGGATGGAGGAAAGTGCTGGTGATCGTGTGGAGATGAAGTCTCCACGTCCCTTTGTTACTCCCGTTGAGCATAATCAGTGATGTCTCCCTTGAAATACCATTGTACTAAATCATAGAGAAGGTTGCATACAAGAACCAAAACATACCTCGTCCCACTCCACGTTAACGCAATGCTGATGTAGTCCCTTGCATGCTTTAGCAAATGTCCTAGTTATGGTAAAGTAATCTAGAACTGCATCCCCTCGATCGGTGAACATCCCGAGTAACCACCTGCCATGCACGCTTCTTTCATATATATATATATATATATATATGAACAAATATATATATATATATATATGAACGAACAAAAATACAAAAGGAAATAAATACGGAACAATTACAGTACCTGAAATGAATAGCAATGAAGTGAATGCCACATACAAAGTTCTAGTCTTACCTTGCCTCACTACACTCAACAACGTATTGAGTGGGATTCCCGTCTGCATCCAACATGTATGGGTGGGTTCTCTCTCTAGGTTTAGGTTTAGGTTCTATGAAGACATCGTCCTCCACATACAAAGCTCTAGTCTTACCTTGCAAAAGCCTCACTACGCTTAGCAGCGTATCGAATGGGATTCCGGTTTGCATCCAACATGTATGACTGGGTTCCCTCTCTAGGTTTAGGATCTATGAAGATATTGTCCTCCACCTCGAAACTTGGGTGATCAACAGCCACCTTGCTGCCCCGCTTATCATACTTCAGTCCACTAGACGTGGTGTGATGGGGGTGCGTAAAGATGGTGAGATGACCAAAGCGAAGACCTATGTGCACACACATGTAACTATATTAGGGAATTCATGGTGGTTAACTTAAAATATAAAATGAGTACAATCCACTCTCATGCTCACCTCTTCTCGTCCATCTTCTGACATGAGATACATGTATCACGGGAGACGCATGAACAAAGTTCTATGCAATGTTGAATTACAACTTTCTGCTCTATACGTACAATACACACCATAGTGCATCCGCATGTAGAAACTCTACTACAAGTACAAAGGATTACTCCACGACCACCTCCCTAAACATATTCCATCGGGGAACTACATGCTTCGACTTGGAGAGAGCAAGATTTGTAGGAAAATCTACCCACACCTAGCGTTGGCCTCCAAGACTATCATAGGTGTCCATGGTTCCCATCCTAGTCAATGATCCCATGAATCGTTGTAATAGCACAAGATTCCTAGAACACCACAACATATAAGATTTTTGCACTATTTAACCTCGACAGGGTTGAAGAACTGGCACGGGGGAGATATCATGCTTGTGTTTTCTCTTTCCCAAAAGCGCGAGATGAAGTTGATTAATGTTGGAGTTCAGACCCAAGTGGAGAGGGTCTACCACTTTTGAATTGAAGTCTGCATTTTGACAAAAGAAGAAACACAAAATGCTATTCCCAATGTTCAAATAATGAACTTGTGCTAAAACAAAAAGACAAGTAGTACAATTACTAAATCCCAAAAGTTTTATTCCATCTTCCTTTGGACTCTTATCCCCTTGCTCTTTGTTCTCACATTCTGGGATCATCTCTTCATCATCTCCTGCATGGGACTCTTGCTGATCAATGCTCTCGTTATTCATAGCATCATCATGGACACTCTCCTCCTCATCATCCTCCCCTTCCCACTCTGGTCATGTCCTCTTTTTAGATGTTTTTTGCCATGGTGGCTGGGGATGATGGAGACGCGTCATGGCCGACTTCTGGCCCTTTTCCTTGGGTTGTTGCTCAATGACCGGTTTCTTGCCCTTGTTTTCCCATGCATCCAACCCATATAGCAACTATAAACCTCCAATACGAACATCAAAGTTCATATAGAAATGCTACCATATACAACATTACTTACTCTAAAACTCCTCAGCTTTGCTTCGAGCACCATGGGCAATATGTCCATGTCTCCTTGCCCTTGTAACTCATCGATCTAATCGTTAGGGTACAAGCCCATCTCGTCTCTCTCGAACTGCACCCATGCGTCCTTGACAGGTGCTTGAGAATACATACTTGATGACATACCTGATGACACATACAATTTCTTCACCACCTTATAAAAAGCATTCAAATACTCTTTCGTTATTAAGAGAGACTAATAATAAAATGTGGTTTCTAGTTGGCTTTCATTTGTCCTTTCCATCTTAGGAACACCTTTCAAAGTGCATCTTTTTAAAATCTTTCAGAGCATCCACGATACCCACCCCGGAGTCACATGTCACTCCCTCATGCATGCCTGCTATGGTGGGTGAGTTCTCCTCCAACTTCGCATAGAGTTGTAGCATGTACTCTTTCAATTGGAGCCAATACACATGACGATGTATCCATATGAAGAATGCTTTATCTAAAGAAAGAATCTGGGTGGCTCTCATTGGGAACTCGCCACCTGCTAATATGTCCACGAGCCTACATTTCCTACATTGTGAACCCACTTTACGTGCCTTGCTATATGTATTAAAAAATTTAATGCGTTAAGAGAAAATGAGTGATCTTACTCTGCATTTGGAATATGCACATGAGTGATCTTTGCCAGCTTGGGAGTACTGAATCGACTCGCCTTGTCAACCGAACCTTGGTAAGAGATCACCTTCTTAAAGAGTTCTTTACCACAATTGGGGTTGGCTATTTATGCCAGCTCATGTCCTCTCTTCATAAATAGCACCTTCATATCCTTGAGGGCATCTTTATAATTCTTTTTGAACATGTTTGTATTCTGATTGTACTCTCTAATCCCTTGCTTAGGCAAGCCATTGATCTTGTTTCGGTATGTGGCATCAAAATCTGACTACAGTACATTTTTTATTTTAGAAACAACATCTATGTAAATCAAAATATGACTTTATTGTAGGGTGTTTTTGAGGCGCACACATATCTTGAACACCAATTGAGAGAGGAGTGCCATGGGAAGCTTTAGCCATTTAGATTTGTTAGGCCCCCGATGCGCTAGAGCTTTCTCACGATCTGAGTCGTCGCTAAACTTTGATAACAATGATTGTGGATCGGCTAGCTTCACATGCTGCTTTCATGAATATGTTATATCCGTTGTGTTTAAATAGTCACTGTAGCATTTTTGCATGCATAATAAATAAAGTTAGTAGAATAATCACATATAAGATGTTTGTTCATTTTAATCACATGAATAACAAGATACAAGTCCACTTACGTGTTTATCATGCGAAGAACCATTAGGAACTTTGCCTCCTCCTCTGGTAAGAGAATCAAACCACCCAATAATTTACCTTTGGAACCTTATTTCTATCAGTTTGTGCGGTTCTTGCCCATTCTTGCCAAGTTTTGAGACTGGTATCCATCTCGGCCATGTAATGACATCTTACAAGATAATAACAAAACTAGTGCATCAACCTCATCCATAGTTGAAGAGGAGAGGGTAAGTTTTGAGACACTGGTATCCATCTTGGCCATGTAATGACATCTTACAAGATAATAACAAAACTAGTGCATCAACCTCATCCATAGTTGCAAGAGGAGAGGGTAAGAGACTCTTGAAATACCTTTGGAGTATGAAGAAGGGAAACACATTAACAAAGATTTTGTTGAATGTCAAAGATGTTGAGATATCCAGATCAACTACTGCTACAAGACGGACATTGATGACCCACTTGGGTGATAGCTTTCGCACTTATGCCACTGGCATGGTTGGTGAGATTAAGGTTGATATGCTACTAGTGAGATGACAGGCTGTGTGGTGACAACCACTTTGGAGTACTAGAGTTATGACAGGCTGTGTGGTGACAACCACTTTGGAGTACTAGAGTTATGACATAGTTATATAGCGACAACTCATATAGTCAGGCTCACACTATAGACCAACCATTTTGTATATTGTTGTAGGAGAGTACTTTCCCTTTATGTATATACTCTTATCTTTTAGTTTTATGGATATAAAGAAGAGAAGAAGATAGAAGAAAATTCAGCCATCCATCTCTCTCTTGTGTCTTGCACTTTCTTGTGTGTGTGTGTGTGTGTGTTTGCTTGCAAGGAAATCAAGCTCTCTCTCCCCCACATCCTCTTTATGGTATGAGAGATCCAGTTTGTGTGAGAGCTAAGGAGGAAAGCAAGAGGTAAGAACAAAGCAAGCAAGGAAGCAGTACACGGGTAAGAGCATCATCATCTCTTTCCCTTCTTAGTTTAGGTACAACACCCCCTCACTAGCTCTAGGAGAGCTACACATCTCTGATTGAGGAGCTATCTTTACACGCTTGGAGGTGCTTGTATGGTGCGCAGTACTTGATACTACAGTTTTGTTGCCAAAATCGCGTTTGAGGCATGTTTCTATCTCCGTTTTGTCAGTGCAAGGTATTTTCGACAATTTCAAGAAGTTCTGGTGGAGAACTCTCTCTCGTCGAAATCTAGTTTTTGTAGTGTAGTAGTGCATTTTTGGAGTGCAAAAAGTGTTTGCACATGTATTGTTAATATTGGGTGTATGTACATGTACATTGGTTAGATTTGGTGACATAAAAGCTATGTAGAAGTACCACTGCAATAGTCACAGAAGATACTGCAATAGTCACTACAATAGTCACAGAAGATATTGGGTGTATGTACATGTACATTGGTTAGATCTGGTGACATACAAGCTATGTAGAAGTACCACTGCAATAGTCACTGCAATAGTCACAGAAGATACTGCTGTGTTATATCTTGCATACATAAACTATCTATTTGCAGGTTTCTAATTATTGTATGCTAATACGTCTAACGGACTCAATCAGATTGTTAGTGAGAAAATGAAAAACAATAACCTCCATGCCTGGAAGTTTAGAATGAACAATTTCCTAATGGATACAAGATTTTGGGACCATGTCAAAGGAGACAATTAGGAGCCTCCAGAGTTGTCTCTGAAGAGAATGCCACTCCAATAGATATAAAGGCATTCAAGGATTGGAATCAAGGTGCAATGGAAGTCATGTACTGGCTTTCAATTAGTGTCATAGACATGATTGATAAGACACATACAGGATGCTAACACTCTAATAGTTGCATGGCAGAATCTGGTGTAGATGTTCCTAACACACAAAGGCAAGGAAATTGTAGCTAAAGCAAGAGCTGCATACTGTGGAAAAGAAAAGCATGTCTATCAATGAGTATGCTTTAGATCAAGGGAATTGTTAAATCCCTTGGGTCCATCAATGTGCCAATGGAAGATGATGATTTGGTGAGTGTTTGTCTGAATGGGCTTAGCAAAGAGTACAAGCCATTCAAGGCATCCATTGCAGGACAGAGAATATTCCCAACTTTCGGGGCTTGGTATTTATGTTGATAATAGAAAAAAAGTCTCTAGGTGAGGAATCTTCTTCACAAAGTAAGAACACATCAGAATAAGCCTTCTACTCTAATTCAGGTAGAGGCAGAGGTAGAGGTCGTGGTCGAGGCCAAGGTGGTGGCCGATAAGGAAATTAGAATTTTGGACAACAACAGTCCAATGATTCGGGAGTAAGCAGCAATCATACATAGGTGGAAGAGGCCAGTCTAGAGGGGGGGAAGCCAAAGAGGCTGAGGTGGTTGGCAAAGAAATCAAAGTGCAAATAGCATAGAGTACTATTATTGTGGCAAACCAAGGCACATGGCAAAGGACTTCTATAAAAAGTAGAATAAAATTAAAAGTGGAAAGTTACAACAAGGCAACTATGCATTATCTAGTAAATAGGGTGGTGATGATAGAATTGAGCAACTATTTTTACTACGACACATGCTAAATTCCACAACAGGGCAACTATGCATTATCTAGTAAACATGGTGGTGATGATAGAATTGAGCAGCTATTTTTACTACAACACATGCTAAGTTCCACCAACAGGGGATGTGTCAGGATCTCAAGATATATGGTATGTGGATTCTGGCGCCTCTAACCACATGACTAGTCATGCTGATGAGTGGTTTAGAGACATGCAGAAAATGAAAAAACTAAGTTATGTAGAAACATGTGATGATACTACACATTCCATTGCGCATGTTGGTAAAATGCCATTATCTATGCAAGATGGCAAAATAAAGTACTTGGCAGATGTACTTCATGTTCCAAATATTATAAGGACCTAGTTTCTATTGGATAGATGGTTGAGCAGGGTTTGCATGTGAGGTTTAATCCTCAAGGATGTTTTGTGGAAGACTTTAAAAATCAGTGTTGCTTGGTTGCACAGGGTAAAAGACATGGAAGGATGTTTAACTTGGATGTAAACATGTCTGAGGTAAAGGTAACCATGTTTGCGCATGGAACAAGTGCCATTGCAGATATTGACATATGGCACAAGTGCATTGGTCATGTGAATATACAATGATTGAAGTCTATGTAGGCCCAAAATATTGTTGTAGGTTTGCCAAAGTTTAAGGTTGATGGTATGCATAAAGTATGTGAAGCATGCTAGCTTGGTAAGCAGGCCAAACATGTTTTCCCACATGAAAAGCATGTTAGTACAAGGCTATTAGATGTTATACATTTAGATATATGGGGACCAGCTACTAAGACTGCAACAACTCCAAGTTGCAGGTATTATGTTACATTCATTGATGAACACACTAGGAAAGTGTGGGTTTACTTCATGAAGGAGAAAAGTGAGGTGTTTGCTCACTTTTAGAGATATAAAGCCTTGGTCAAGAAGGAAAAAGGCATGCAAATCAAATGCCTAAGGTCAGATGGTGGGGGAGACTATTTCTCCAATGAGTTCAGTGATTTCCTGACAAAGCAGGGAATCAAGAGACAGTTTACATGCGGGTACACTCCGCAACAACAGAATGGTGTTGCAGAAAGAAAAATAGGCACATTGCAGAAGTGGCACGTGTCTTGATGGCTGAAAAGAATATGCCACATTATTTTTGGACAGAAGTAGTGGCAACTGCTGTGTACATTATAAACATGACACCCACTGCAACTGTTCATGGTATGATGCCTGAATAGAAGTTTATAGGCATAGGTCTAGATGTGTCCCACTTGAAATTTTTTGGGTGTATTGCATATGTGCATGTTCTTAATGAACTAAGAACAAAGTTAGATCCAAAGGCAAATAAATGCATCTTTATTGGTTATGCTATGGAGAAAAAAGGTTATAGATATTATAATCCTACCACTCGTAAGATGCGAGTAAGCAGAGATGTTGTCTTTGACAAGATGAGTAGTTGGTATGCACCAGTAGTGAAGGTAACAGAAGATACAGATGTAAGAAGCGTTGATGTTGCACCACATGTACAACATCAATCACAGGTGCTTAGTGGACATGGAGAGTCCTCTAGCAGTGGGTCCAATGTTAGGCCATGGACAGATAGGTTGAGGACATATGTAGGTACACATGTATCATGCAAAGGGAAGGAAAAGGTAGATCATTCTTTTGTGCATGATCCGTCAAAACAGGTCACTCATATGTGGATGGTGACTCTAGCAGCTCTAAGCAGAGCCTTGATAAGGAGCTTGGCATTCCATCTATGGTTACTCCTAGTGTCAGGAGAACTAGGGCTATTGACGACACTTGGCAATGATCCAGGTGCACGCAAGTCTATGAGGATTAGGTACTCTGTGAGACAGGTTGAGATATGATGGTGGATATATAGTTAAAGCAATATAGGAATTGGAGCCCACGTGTTTTGAGAAGGCACTTGGAAATACAAAATGGAAAGATGCCATGAATGAGGAGATGGCAGCATTGGATGCAAATGCAACATGGGAATTAGTGTCTTTGCCTAAGAAAAAGAAGGCAATTGGATATAAGTGGGTGTCTAAAGTCAAGCATAATGTTGATGGTTCAGTGAGCAGATATAAGGCAAGATTGGTTGCCACCAAAGGCTATGCGTAGACTTATGGCATTGACTATGAAGAGACATTCAGCTTGGTTGCAATGGTAACCATGAGTGAGAGTTGTCATTACTATGGCTATAGGAAAAGGGTTGGTCTTTACATTAGATGGATGTAAAGAATGCCTTCTTGCATGGTGATTAGCAAGAAGAAGTATATGGTGATTAGCAAGAAGAAGTATATGATGTAGCCACCAGGTTATGAGAGTGATGTACATGTAGATTTTGTGTACAGGTTACACAAAGCCTTGTATGGCTTGAAGTAGGCACCCAAAGCATGGTCAAATAAGATCAGGGAGTATCTTGTTACCATTGGATTTCAAATATCCAATGTAAAATTTTCACTTTATTTAAAAAAGATAGATAGAGGGATCATGCTATTAATCATCTATGTGGATGACTTGATTACACTGGTGATAATGATGCTAACATACATGATGTCAGGAGGCTTTTGAAGAAAAAGTTTGAGATGAAGGATTTGGGTGAGCTGCGGTATTTCTTGGGCATAGAGGTGGTGAGATCATCTCATGGCATTTTGTTATTGGTGCAGAGGTAGTATGGCTTGGACATATTGTCCAAGTATGGTATGACAGGATGTGAGCCTATTTCAGTGCCATTGGAGCAAAACACAAAGCTTTTCGTAGATACAAGTGAGCTTGACATAGCCATAAAGGCACAAAGTGGGTAGCTTGATCTACATGACCATTACTAGGCTAGACTTGAGCTATGCTGTTGGACTTGTGAGTTAGTTTATGCAAGCCCCTAGGAAGCCACACTTGAATGCGGCTAGATGGATTCTCATGGTTGGTGAGATTACTGTTGATTTGCTACTACTAGTGGATGATAGGCTGTGTGACAGCCGCTTTGGAGTACTAGAGTTATGGTATAGTTATAGCGCCGGCTCATATAGTCAAGTTCACACTATAGACCAAACATTTTTTATGTTGTTTATAGGAGAGTAATTTCCCTTTATATATGTACTCTTATGGATATACAAAAGAGAAGAAGATAGAAGAAAATTCAGCCATCCATTTCTCTCTTGTGTCTTGTACTCTCTTGTGTGTGTGTGTGTAGCTCCACTTCCACGACATGAGTATTTTGAGAATTGTATTCCATAAAAATAGCCCAAGGAGCTAATAATAGTTGTGTGTATGATTTGGGCTTGCTTTTTCCACTTGTGGGTCTTGCTTTTACATATTATTAACCATATTAAAGTTCCTAATGTTTGCACATATCAAAACCTTTGCTCAAATATAAATGCTAATGGGCCTTTACACATGAAATAACTTTGTGCACACTTGTACATATAATAACATTGTACACACTTGCACATTTAATAACCTTGTGCACATGCGCACATTTACTAACCTTGTGCACATTCACACATTTAATAACCTTATGCACATTCGCATTCCATTTAGCCAATTTCTTCACACATTAAATCAAGCATATTTTTCTATGATTATTAAGCATAAAAAATATGATAAAATATATACATGTAATAGTCCTTCCGTTTGAGGAAGCAACTGTTCTCAGTTGTGTAGAAGAAAACACTACAACAACAACATCATGCTCGGCTGTTAATGTCATAACCTGCAAAGTAAACTCAGAGGTTCGAACATGGCTCAGAGGTTCTTATGGACATGGAATACCACAAACACACTGAGAAGTTCATTGACCCAACATGGCTCATAGGCACAAGGACATGGCTCAGAGGCTTGGGTGAACATGGACTGCAACAACAAAACTCGTACGACACCTAAATTGGTGACCCTCGCACTCATCATCAAATCACAAATAATATACACAAAATAACCTAGCAACATAGAAGGCTATAAATGACATAAAATTTTAATACATGATTAGCAAAATAATCGTCATCTTCACACCACCGCTCAATCCACCATCCATACGATGCCTCAATCGTCGGTGCCCTCATATAGTGTGACATTTCATCGGTATCCTCGCATATCTCATGCCATATGGCATCTCAATCGGTACCCTCATATGGTGTGGGTACCTATACTCATAAACACAATCCACGTTAGTTAAACAATTAATTGAACACATCAATTAATCCCAATGTCGTTCATGAGATATAGGCAACCATAAAATCAAAATACACGTACCAATAGGCACGTCATACACGGGCATCCTCGATAAAATAAGAAATATAATTTCGAGTAAACAAGAGTTAATTCTCATATCATTCGCTATTGCTAGGGTTGCAACTGTTCTTAGTTGTGTAAATCCATGAGAGGATGGTTAGTGTGAAAGAATAGATCAACACATAATGCATATGTAATGAACCAATCAAATGAATGTATGTGGAACGAGTCTAAGTGTCCCATACCACAT
The DNA here is from genome assembly GCF_041138505.1 of Cibotium barometz. Taxonomy (NCBI): domain Eukaryota; kingdom Viridiplantae; phylum Streptophyta; class Polypodiopsida; order Cyatheales; family Cibotiaceae; genus Cibotium; species Cibotium barometz. The sequence goes on along the minus strand of NC_141078.1, from coordinate 24,954,613 downwards.
ACGCACATTCCACATACACACATAGGATGGTAAAAGATAGAAGACATAAATGTGTCTGGAGTAAGTATATGAAATAAATTTGATGTCCCATACCACCATATTAATTCCACATATCACTCCTTCAAAATAGAAGTTTGAGACGGAGTAGCCAGTTCCCTTTGAAACTTAAATTTTGACACAAATTTTCTTTATCTTAAAATTTTATTTAAGTTACTAAGTTTGAACTAATATTAATGTTGAATCTATGGTTTATTAATTAGGTTCTTAGGTTGTAAAATATTATATAAATGCTTATGAAAAAGTTTTACTACAAAAGGGAGTGAATGTATACATACCTCCATCATTGTAGTGTTATTGAAATTATCTATTAAAAATAATTTTAACACTCCAAGAGATGTGAATTGTTATTGTTCCTATGTATAGAGAATATAAAGTTATTAAACGTAATTCATGAGAAACTCAATATCATAAGAATAAAAGATAAATTGATTATGGATATAAGGATAGGAAATACTAACCTTAAGTTGAAAAGCTTTTTGAGAGGGTGTGAGGTTGTAAATAAACAATAGATAGAATTGATTGTAAATAAACAAGTCTAAATGTATGTATTTACCTTAATGTAAACCGAGATGATAATGATGAAAAGATTAATTTGCATTTGAAGTTGAAATAACTTGAAAATATAAATATGAAACTTAGCAATCATAAGGTTGAGTTAAGCACGTAAGAGGGTCGTACCTTACATATATTCGATTGCAATGATGTTCTATATTGAGAAAAATGAGAAAGCAATGCGAATGGATTGAAATATAATTATTTTTCTAAACCTAACTAGGGTTATATTAAATTATGACCTTATAAGAAATAAAACTTATAGTAATATGGTTTGAAATTCTACGCATAAATATTTAAGCATGATCACTATTGTAAGGATAGAAATGAGAAGCTTACTTGGAAGGTGCTCAAATCACTATCTGATAGATAAAACTTATATAAAATTATTGGAAGAATTATTTACTAAGTTATAGAGGGTGGCAACTTACTTGTAAGTGTCAGATAGCTTTGCTACAAAATACATCATTAAAAGGACACAAATATCACAAGCATATGTGACGCTTTAATTTGCTGTGATGATTAAAATTATGGAAAATGGAGAAACTTACTTGGGTTGGACAGCAAAATATAACGAATCGACAAGTAACAATTTTATTTTATACAAGTAATCAAATTACACAAGGTCAATATTTAACTGGTAAATCATCGGAGATTTCGCATATACTAATTTGCTGGTTAGTTTCAATTCATAATATAATATCAATTTATAAAATTTAGAAAGTGTAGCTATTACTTAGCTTTCATCCCCACAATTCGTAAGAAGTCAGAAGCTCGTATGTCAAAGAGTAAGTGGGAAGAATAATATTTGTTGATGTCAAAAAACCAACCTCTTGATCGAAAGAGAAGTTGTCGTCCTCATGGTTGACTCATGAAAAATAGCAGCCATTGATGAAATCTGTAAAAAGCAAACGTCGACAAAACATTTTTGAAACTCTTATGTTGCTTGTAGCCCTTGAAATCCTTAATTTAATATCCAAAAAGCAATAGTAAAAGAATCTTGAAAGTATTTCTTGGAGAGATAATCAAATGAATATGTTACCCTAAGAGTCGAATTAGTAGTTGTCATGGTAGTGTATTTCTTCATCATCATCTTATCGAGTCCAAGTGACATATAATTAAATAACAAACATTAAATAAAACTTGATGATGTAAAAATAAAATCCAAAAGTAAGAAAGTCTTACCTCGATGTATTGCTAGCTAAAATGAAAAGGTAGAGAGAAATAGAGAATTTGAAACAATTTATGAATAACTAAAAATGTAATGATTTAGTTAAGATGAAGACTTATCATAAATCAAGTTGATAATTATCAAAAACTCACAATGGCTCCATGGTAGACATCATGCTTACACCACACATACATGTACAAACTCAAGTCTATGAACTAGTGAAGTGAAATGATCATACGGCCAAGAATAACGTCAGCCTTGAGTTAGGAGTATAATATGAAATTTAACCCTAGACGAGAATCCTTGTAGAGTTGAGAAAACATTTAAAACCATTGAATCCAACGATGGGTCAAGATTGTAAAGGTTTGGAGGCATCAAGCTCGCATCCACTGTGCTCATAGTAGCCAAAGATTTGCTTCAGTGTTGGCCCTTTGTTGATGTTGAGGCCAAGCCTTGAGTGCCTTCATGATAGTGGGTCTAGTCGAGGAACGTCTCTAGTAGCATGATGATCAGATTGAGAAATATGATAGTGGTGACCACTGCAGGATCTGGGACCTAATCATATCATCTTCTAATGAATTCATGGCCCAATGGCAAGGGATCAACTATCAGTTTCATGGGGGGAGGTTGCATGTTGTTCCAATTACCTCATTGACACTGGCAAGACCTCGGGAGGACCTTTGGAGCAAGGATGCTTTTTGATGGGTTGGGTCACCTTTCAAAATGACGGGTTTCGTAGAAATAGTGCTCATTTTTTCACACTTAATCTTATTTTTAAACCGCCTCTTTAAAAAAGTGGCTATTTTTACAGCCAAAAAAGCTCAAAAATTGGGCATGATGCCTATCAAAACGCAACCCTGGGTGGGGGAGAAAAACATGCCTATCAAAACGCAACCCTGGGGGAGAAAACATGGACAATCAGGCTGATGTAGATCAAAACGACATCTAACACACAAACTCCAATCAGCATACTCCAATCAGCATCTAGGGAGACCACATCATCAAGGGCAAACTGACAACCATAACAGACTCCAATTATGTGTGCATAGCTTACACAAAAGCAACAATGATAAGCTTTATTGACTTAACAAGTCCATCTATGGTCTCAAACAGGCCTTGTGTAAGCTATACCTAAAGCTTCACAGTTTTTCTTACACGCCATTTTTTATGCTACACTTTCTGATCCTAGTGTTTATGTTGGTGATAATCCCCATCCACTCATAGTCGCCACCATTTTTTTTGCTACACTTCTAATCCTAGTGTTTATATTAGTGATAATCCCCAACGACTCATATTTATGTTGATGATCTAATCCTCTTGAGATCTAGTCTACAACTCTCATTTCTTTTGAGCAAGCTTTAGGAAAATATGATTGATCTAGGCCCAATCACATATTTTCTAGGTCACTCACACACCAATCCTACAAGTACTACATACACGCAAATATATGAAGTACAAGTGCTTGCATGCAAGATAAGGCTTCTTCTTGGATTCTCCATCTGCAAAATATGGACATGTATAACATGGTTCATATTTCACATGCACATCGTATTTTACAACGTGTGCATCATCCCTGTGTGATTTGATCTTGAAAACTTCATGCTTATGGTCCAGCAACTGCACTTCTACCACCCTAGCTTTTATTTTCATAGCTACCTTTATTTTTTATGTCACTTCCTTTGATATCAATGTGTGGTACCTAATTTTAATGCAAAATTTGCATGCGTGAGCCACCTGCCTCTGTGCCCATAGTAGCAAACCCATATGGTGGTTCTTTAATACTTGCCATTGCAAAGGAACTTATAGCCCCACCACTAGTAGGAGGGGTGGGCATGAGACCTTCTGCATTCTTGCTCTCCACCTAGTATCCACCTTCCCATAATGAATATAACTCCTCATCTGTGTGAGGTTAGTTCCCACTACAATGGGCCATATCTTAGGTGGTGGATTGGGATTTGGGTCTATGTTGGCATCCACAATATAGCAACAAAGCACGTGATCTGGGAGAAACCACATCCACTCTTTGATGAGTCCATTAGGGTGCTTATGATACCCTAATGATAGTGTAGGCACACTCTTTGCAGATCCGGCTCTGTGTCGCCCACACTTCTTACTACCACACGAGGCGTTCTGCTACATGTGACCTTGCTAGCAATGCATTTCCTTCATATTGCCCACATTGGTTCATTAAACTTACGCGTAATAACACTAAACTCTATGGCTTCTGATGTTTTTTTAGGAGTAGCAATTGTATCATTGTTACATGTATATATTTTTTATCATATTTTTATGCTTAATAATCGTAGAAGAAATATGCTTGATTTAATGTGTGCAGAAATCGGCTTGATGGAATGTGCAAATGTGCACAAGGTTATTAAATGTGAAAATGTGCACAAGGTTATTATATGTGCAAGTATGCACAAAGTTATTTCATGTGTAAAGGCCCATTAGCATTTATATTTGGGCAAAGGTTTTGATATGTACAAACCTTAGGAACTTTGATATGGTTAATAATATGTAAAGTAGACCCAAAAGTGGGAAAAGCAAGCCCAAATTGTATGCACAACTATTATTAGCTCCTTGGGCTATTTTTATGGAATACAATTTTCAAAATACTCATGTAGTGGAAGTGGAGCTACACACATGAGGGGGAGATTACACCCAATCTTGTCTTGATGGTTGGTGATGTTGTTCTATTTCTCTTGTTTTATGCTATGCTATACTCTTTGATATCAATTCTATTTAAGTATTTGTTTTAATTTTTTAATTTTTTAATTATTTCTTCAAGAAGTACAAAAAGATCCCGTGACCTTTGGATTAATTCAAGCTTCTTGAAGTCGGTCAAAGACTTGTGGACAAAGAGGTGAAAGAGACAAAGGCAAAGGTGATTTTGGTAATTTTTCAATTTAATTTGAAGAAGATGTTTAGGGTTATGTATGGTTGAAAGAAGGCTTGTTTTTAACCATTGAACAACAAATCTCCATCAATCTATTGTCCAAGGGGTAAAGCAAGGTGGAAAACCATTTGTGGGTTTGAGAAAACCACAAAACCATCTTTAATCTCACTAATCCTCTTCATAATCCATCCGTATGGATCGAATCAAAAAATTAGGGAGGTCAAATCTCTTATTTCAGAATTACTAAACCTATCCTCTGCTCAATTTGTATAATGGAGGGTTCTAAATTTTTTCTTTCCCCTTCTCCAAAAAAAAAACGTGCACTGATCATTTCCTTTTCTTGAAGAACAAAAGGAAAAACAAAATTTCATTTTCATTTATTTATTTTTTTCAAATTTAATTTACCCTCCATCCTTCAATGGTGGTGGCGACTGCATGATTGGGGGTGAAATTTTCCCTTCTCTCTCTCTCTCTCTCTCTCTCTTGGCATGGTAGTCGGGCGATCTCAAGAGGGTGCAGCAGATTTTTCTCCCTTCCATTCGGCGATGGCAAAAAAACAACAAGATCTCAAGAGGGTGCAACAACTTTTTCTCCCTTTCATTAGTGATGCGCCCATCTCTCCTCTCCCCTCCCTTGTCTCTCTACCAAGATCCCTCTTGCATACATGTTGGAATGGAGTTAAGGTTGAGCTTTCCGTAGCTCCCTCCTTCTTTGCTCTTCATCCAGCTCTTGAATCTCCACTTGGGTGACACAAGTGGTGGTGGAGTGAGCCCCTAGTAGCCTCACAAAGAGGAGTTAACTCTCATTAGGGTTGACTAAGTGCACATCTCCGACTCAACCCTTGCATGGTTGTTTCTCTTCTTTTTTTCCTCTCTTGTGTGCAAGGTTGTATGTTTAGCTTAACATCTTTGGCATCGTTGCTTGGGGATATAACTTAGCTTAGGGTCCACCACATATTTCATGTGCTAGAGTTCCCATTTTGTCTGGTTGGAATGCAAATCCACCGGTTGGTTGCTTGTTTTTTGAGTTTGTTGTTTGTTTGATTGATTGTGTTCAATGGAGCTATGGAGCTCAACCATAGCATTGGAGCATTGAGGTCTTCACCAAAGGCGAGAGACACAAGTAAGTGTTCAATTTTTACTCTTGACATTCATACCATTTTTTATTTTTTGTTCATCGTTTGTTAAGTTTACACCATGGTTTAATCATCAAATTAATCTTAATTTATTAGGGATCTTTAGGCATTCTAGGTATCAATAGGTAGGTAGAGACTAGCTCTAGCTTCCTATCAAAACAAAAATCCAAAAAATATTGGGAACATACGTGATTCTACAAAAATCAGAGGAGGAAAGTTGGCAAAAATCCCATTCTGGATGAACTTATGAGAAGTGAACACCCGTTGCATTCACAATGAACGGCTATGGTGGCAAACTTGCCACGCCTGTTTCATTCCTCTTGGGAAAATCTAGTGAGATCTTCAACCATTAATTTTCCAGTGAGAGCACATTAAAAAGGGCATAATTGCATTAAGTAAGCATAAATTACATTTAAACAAGGGGTACAACTGCATTGTCCAAAGAATATTTGTAGGTAGCAGTCGGCGGACCTACAACAAGGGGTACAACTGCATTGTCCAAAGAATATTTGTAGGTAGCAGTCGGACCTACAACATTGAATTCTATGAAAAATCTATGAAAACTAGAAGTGAACGCCCGCTTACAGCATATGTCCATTCCATTTGAATCACACATGGCCGTTCCTTTTCAACAGAGTACGTGGATTCCCTTAAACTTGCCATGAGTTTCACCATGCCTGTGTCATTCTCTTTTTCCCTAGCTACAACAACCGTACATCCATGCCATTTGTGCCATGCTCGTACCATCTCTCCCTTCTAAAGTGTCACCCATGGCAACCTTACCATGCTCGTACCATCTTGCCATGCCCATGTCAATTTTGCCACACCCTTACCTTCTTCATTCAAAAGCGCACACCCGTACCTTCTTCATTCAAAAGCGCACACCCGTTTCTTCTTGAAAAGCCACATCCGTGTCTTCCAGGAAGCGTACACTCGTGTCATCTTGTTTCTGAGAAGTGTACGCCCGTTCCCTCTTGAAGCGTACACCTCTACCATCCTAAAGTGTACGGTTGTACCATTCTAAAAAAAAAAGTATGTTTATAGGGGAGTCTTGCACAGTAATCTCACACATTCATGCACCTAAGTTTGGGTAAATTGGTGTGAAACAACCTTCTCTTTGATGATATAAACTCTCTTGAAACTCCCTTGCTCATAAGGTTAGCCCCATTGGTCAATACAATACAGCTCGGAGCCAAATGGTGCTAGTCTTTGACAGCACTAGTGAGAGCGAAGATTATCCTAGCACGGGATGAGAAACTCTTGAACTCAAAATAGGAGAAATTGAAGCTCAGTGTATGGATAGACCACCTATCCAGGAGCAAGACCCTACCTCTACACATTCAGAGAGAAGCCTTGCTTTGAGGCTCTGCAACTTTATCCTGGGTAATAACACATAGTCGGAAGAGCCACATCCTAGGGTGAGAGGTATGGAACACTAACAGGAAAGTGAGCCCACGCTGCCTCTAGATCTTAGAGCAAAAATAGGGAAAAGCGAGAGCCATCAAACCCAGACTCATCCCCATGAGTTTGGAGAGCCATACTCGTCTCTCGGGGGGGTAGTCGATTCATACAGGGCCCAAAGACCCATACAAAACCTAGGGCCAGATCCATCTTCCTCTCCCAAGGACCTAAAACATCGTACCAGAGAGAAAGGGCCTGCCCGGCCCTATCACATCAACCTAGGCCACTTGTATATCAACAATACCCCCACCATGGGGAGCTTACCCCCAGGATACCACATGGGGACGCATGAGGCACAACCAGATCCACCCATGAGACAAGGTCCTTCCATCATTCCCCAACCAGCACCCGCTCTACCCATGGAAAAAGGACTAACACCAAAAATGTTGAGAATAGCCATGGAAATAGGGAGGGGGATGCATCACGACCCCTAGCCCCAACGCAATCAGCACCAGGACACCCAGACTAGAGCGGAACAAACCCACAAACATCTTGAAATTAATCACTAAGTTTGATGGGACTGGAGACCCAATCCCACACCTAGAGATGTTTAACCAGATCTGTGAAGCCTTTGGTTGTGTGGACGATCAAGTTAAGGTGAGTGCCTTTGGCCTCACCCTAGACGGTAAAGCCAACCAATGGTTTAGGTTCTTGAAAACTGAGGACAAGGCTGCCTTCGAAGCCTTGAAAGAGGCCTTCAAGGTTGGATATTCTCATCAAGGAACCACATCGAGTCCCATTGAGCAACTACATAATGTTAGACAAAAGGATGGTGAAACCATCCGAGAATACATTAACAGAGTTAGATATCTCCACTCCCATTTGCAGTGCTAGAGATAAGTTTTTTGATGAAAGGTTAATAGGGAGACTTTTGGAGAGTTTGGATGATGTACTCCTACAAAATTCCTTATATGCCTTGGCCCATACCTCCTTCGAGCAATGCTACATGAGTACTATGGACTTTGAGGATAACTTCAAGGGAACACGTTCCCGAGAACTTCATGAGGGTACATCAAAAGCCTCATTCAAGACCACTAGCACAAGATCTGATGGAAACAGCAAGGAGTCCACCTCTGGACAATAGGTTGAGCAATTGGCCGCCGCTGCTACATTAATGCAGCAAATGACCCAACATTGGAGAACTGACCAAGGCCGAGATCGGGTTGGCCAACCCCATCTCTATCTGAAGAGTGAGCTAGTATGGTGCCCGATCTATCGAGCTAACCATACCGACACGGAGTGTCCACATTTACAACCACCCTCTATTGCACATATTTCCAAAGATGGGGCAATCATGAAGTCACAAACTGCTACTATCAGCAAAGGGCTGCTCAAGCCCGTGCTCTACCTCAAGCTCTGCCTGTAAACCCAAGGCAACCGCTCGTCTTGCTAGCACTTGCACTTTATAATGTACCTCAACCAGGCTAAGAAGTGGCCCAAAGAGGAATTTTGAGGGTATCCAAAATGCCCTTACCACTCCCTATATTCTCCCACCTCAATCCCCATTTCCATGAGTCACACCTGTTCATTAGTTAACCCTAACGAAAATGTTTGAAGAAGGGGATGAGGGGGAATTCTTAAAGGTCCTACCTAAAAACCTATGGAGTCAACGAGTCCACCCTCCCAAATTCTAAGCCACTACGTGATGGAGGCAACCAAATGTTCCCAGTGTACTTAGCTGCCCCAATCCCACAGGATCGGGACATGAATATAATGGCTAAACGACTACCCATGCAATGCTTTCATTGAGCAGGACCTCATTGAGTGGTTGAGTGTCCAATCAAGAAAGGGATGGTGAGTACCTCTATATAGGTGCTTCTAGATTAACCCCTTTATGTGTTGGGTTTGGGATAGACCATATGTATAAGGATTGTCCGTTGAGACCAAGGACAATAGGAAGAGCTCATGAAGCTAATCCCAGCACCAGCATTAACATGGGCTGAGTGTAAGAGATGGCTTCATCCATACAGTCCCTCTCAATGCCGTAACCAAATTGTAGAACAGATAGAGGGCCAGCTCATGCTGCTACAGAGTAGAGGCATTGACCTCGTAAGACCAGGGATACACAAAGGTCTTTTCTTCAAAGAATGTCCCTAAACAATCATGAGTAACTAGATGCTCGAGAAAGAAAACCATAAAAAATCTACAAAGGCGATAGTTGGGTAGTATTAAGAGTGGTTCGGAAGATAGCACAATCACACATGCATCAACCTCTTTGTTAGAAGAGGAATATCTACTACACTCAGCCACCCGAGCTAGGGAACTGATTGACACTAACCAGATCCCTAAAAAGCTTGCTGACTACCCTAACCCCATAGAGGAGAAGGAAAGACTCTTGGAAGCCCAAGAATTGGTATGGGGCTGCCAAGCTCAGATAGAAGATGAGCCTCCAACTGCTTACCTCGAGCCATGCCTTTCGGTCTCCAACATGAGACCTACTGAAGAGGCTCATGTATATGCTAGAGAGCTCCTAGACATGTCATCTCGCCCAACACAAGTAGCAGCACCCATTGTGATAGCTACCCCCCACCACAGAAACTGGGTAGCTGAATATCTTATAAACCTAGGGGATGACCATCTCCAAAGAATGGACACCGAGGTCCCCATCCAAATACCTTATACAAATAAGAGCTTGAGAACAAGCCAAGGCGACCTTCCTCATGGAACAACCTTTGCTCCTAAAGACATTACTGGTCTCTCTTCCTTCCTCTCTTCTCAGATCCAGATCCCCATTGGCACCTTGCTTCAAGGTAGCCCAAGCTTATGGAAGGATATGAGGATTGAATGGACGGATGCCTTGGGGCACGCATGCAAGAATCCATAGAGCTGGAAAACTCTAATGAGTCAGAGGAATACAAACACATAGAACCCCATAAGATCACCGACACCCCCACAATTCGAGTATATAAGCTCGTACAATATTTTGAGGCCGATGAGATCAATGCTGCATTACCAATAACCTTCGATGGCCTCCAAGTCACAACAATCATGGATGGGAGAATAGGAGTGAGTATTGTCACCAAACAATGCTGGGAAAAATGGGGAGCACCCGCCAATGGATGACACAACATTACCGGTAACACTCACTGATAGAGCCACCGCTAGACCCATTGGTCTATTATTGAAGGATTTGAAAATAAAGACCATTGGAACCACCTTGTCGCCACACCTCTGTGGTGATTAACTTTGGATGTTAGCCAGTTTCATATGACTGCATCCTTGGGCAACCTTTCATGAGGGAGGCTAAAATGATCCACGATTGGGATACCAACCATATCTATGTTCGAAGGAAAGATCAAACAGCTAAGATCAACCTATGTACGCCGAAGGTACATCCCATGAGCAGTAGACCCTTTGCAGAGAACTCAGTAATAACTATTATATCCACTGCAATCCACCTGTGTCAAACATGCCATAAAACAATCGATGATGAAAAGGATAGCAAGGAATGTGCACCTCTTTCGGAGCCAGAAGACTATGAGAATTGGATGCATATCCTTGCTACGTTGGACATACTTCCAAGATGCACTGGAACCAGGTTTGCTCTCTACAGCAGAGCAGATGGGTAGAAGATCACGTCTCTCTACATGCTTAGCACCGCATACCTGCCTAATTTTGCAACTTAGGAACTTGAACAGGCCAATAAAGTGGAACCATAAAGGGAAACACGCTCACATAGAACTCGCCAAGCCTTATGGATTACCGAGATTCAAACACCCACTGGCTAAACTATGTTGGGGCAACTGAAGCACATGACCAATTCAACCAAATATGGCAAAAGGAGTTCACAAATGACTCCCTTTTGGTCCACACGACCACCCCAAAGCCAATGGAGCCCATTGATCCCAAAGCCGAATCAGAAAAGCTGTGTCGCCCTGCATACAAAGCACGCAATAAGAAGTTAGTGCTGGCAGAAAAAGAAGCTTAAAAACTGATAGAAGGAGAAAGCACTAGGGAAGAAGAGACCAAACAAGTGCCCAAACACTTCAAAACCTTCTAGATGGCCAAAAAATTTGTGCAATATGACTTGGCCCAAAGGTCCCAGAACGGACAGCTAGGGACCTCATATGATGTTCCAACCAAGGTAAAGGAAATTAACTTGGTAGGCTCGAGCGAAGACCCAAGGCCAGTATACATCGAGGATGACCTCTTTATTGAGGAAGAGATTGAGCTCATCGCTCTACTCACATGATTCGAGGATTGCTTTACCTATAAGTACACGGATATGAAGGGTGTACCTCCTGAAGTAGTCAAGCACACCATTCTGATGGTCGATTGAGAAAGACCGGTCAAACAAGGGCTAACCCTATGAACCCAAAGTATTCCAAGATGGTTCGGGAAAAAATCGATACTCATCGATGTTGGATTCATCTATGAAATAGAGCACACAGAGTGGGTATCACCCATAGTGATAGTACCCAAAAAGAATGGGAAGATAAGAGTGTGCGTGGACATCAAAAAGGTCAATGCTACCACCATATGAGATCATTATCCCTTACCCTTCATGGAGCACGTGCTCGAGCGTGTCGTAGGAGGAAAGGAAGACTACAACTCCCTTGATGCATTCTTCGACTACAACTAGGTGTTGATCGACCCCAAGGATCAACACAAAACATCCTTTGCCACACGGAATGGGAAACTTACGCATAATGCATCATGCCCTTCGAGCTAACCAATGCCCCTGGTACCTTTCTAGCGAGACTAATGTGCATGCCTATAAGGAATATCTTTGGAAATTCCTTGAGGTCTTTATGGATGATCTCTGTGTCAACTCCTCATGAAAGGCACACCTTGACTATTTACATAAGGTGCTAACAAGATGCAGGCTATACCGCATTTCATTGAACCCACTCAAATGTCAATTTTGGTTTAGGCATGTAGTTATCATGGGACTCTATATCTCTCGATAGTAGCACGAAATCTCCACGGACGATAGTAAGGTGCGGGTCATCCTTGGGCTGCCCCCCACCCACCAATTTTAAGGGAGCCTACTAGTGTTTCATGGGACATGTTGGCTATTATCGGCGTTTCATTTTTATGTATGATGATAAAGCTCGACCACTTTACGGACTCTTGATCTTTCTTGAGTGGACGGAGGAATGCCAATAGGCTTATGCCACCCTCAAGAAAGCATTGTGCTCCTATTCTAAGGTCCCCCAACTGGGACATTATCTTCCATGTCCACATCAATGCCTCCGCCTTTGCTATTGGATGCGTGTTGGCCCAACTGGGTGAACACAAGATGGATTTTCCCATCAGCTTTGCTTGTCGCCAACTAAACAAAGCCAAGAGATATTATACCACGATTAACCATGATTGAAAGGGAAGGGTTGGCCATGGTCTACACCATTAAGAAGTTTTGTCATTATCTTCTGGTGGCGACCAAATTTATCTTCTTCATCATAGACCATTAAGCTCTTCTATACCTGGTAAACAAGCCCTATACAACATAAAGAATCACTAGGTGGTTGCTGATCTTGCTTCAGTCCACAACTTCATTGTTGTCACAGTGTGGAAGGGCTCACAACACGTCTTGGAAGACCACATGTCAAGAATCCCCAATGGCAAGCCGCCCATAGCAGTTTTGATGACGATTTACCAGATGCCACCCTATTCCAATTATGTTTAAATTCATGAATGGGGCGAGCAGGTAGCACATTTTCTAGCCAATAGCTTACAAGTCGATGCCTTCCTAAAGAAGGACCATGCCCTGTTGAGAAATGTGGTGCCAAAAAGCACAATGAAAATATGGAGTGAGTGTGAGAAGCCACATCACCAAGTGAGAATTATCCCCCATGTAAGAGAAAAGCTAAGTTGTACTCTCCTCATATCTCCTCATATAAAAGGAGGAGATTTCAAGCATTGGAATACAAGCACAACATCTCACGTCTTTTTTATGAGTACAAGTTTCCATCTTGTAACCTAACTGAACTTGACTCTAAACTTAATTAGCATACACTCATCTCACAATGAGTCTTTTTCATTTTTATCCAACTCATATAAGCAATGTCATTAGAGTAGATTAGTGTTGTGATTAGTATAGGATTAGTATATGATTAGGTAGATGTCTTGTCATTAGGAGAGCTTGATCCATACTTTCAACATGGTATCAGAGCTTAGGTCTAGCTCTCATACTTTAGGTTCAATTAATTAACAAAGTAATTAAGTGTTAGGTTTAGGTTCAATTAATTAACAAAGTAATTAAGTGTTAGGTTTAGGTTAGGGAAGAAGGTATTTTCTTCTACTAGTCCATTTTGGTTGAGCTGAATTGTTTTCTCAATCTCAGTAGCATAGAGAAGAGACGAGGAGTTTCTTCACTCAGCCAATAGGAGCACTCTGTCTATAGCAATCAGAGTTGGTGCAGTCAAGCAAGAACAAAATTCAAACGTAAGGGCTAAATAACACTTCAAAGCTGGCCTTCACAACATCAACAACACTACCTCAATGACACCTAATATGGGCATCTCCATGGCTTCAAATGGGCTACAACAATTGTGGTGTAGTGAGGCATAATCAGTATATGCAATCAACACACAAAAACAAAACTAGAAGTTTTGCTCGCTAATCCTTACAGTAGAGAGAGAGAGAGAGAGTGAAGAAAGGGGAGAGAGCAACTCTGTGCAGTATTGACGAGTGAGAGATCAGTGAAGAAAGGGGAGAGAGCAGCTAACGCACTGTGAGTTGCATCGGCCACTTGTGAGCAGTATTGTGATAAACTGTGAGCAGTAACGAACCGCTAGTAGCAAATTGGAGGCCAAGTAGGTAGCCATACTTGTGAGCAGTATTGTGATAAACTGTGAGCAGTAACGAACCGCTAGCAGCAAATTGGAGGCCAAGTAGCCATATCTCGCCAGACAAAGCAAGCGCATCAGCCAACAGCATAAGCGAGTTAGAAGGAGCTCAAGCAGTGCACCAAGATGTTGATGGCCGACTCCAAGGAGCTTTTGGACACCTAGTGGAACCGCAACACATAGACGTCATCTCAACCAGCTCTCCAAAGTGCAAGCCACTTGCAGCGCGCAACGGAAAGGGCACTACACAAGAAGTGTGGCTGCTGTTGGGCAAAGCAAGGAGTGCAGTAGAAAAAGAGAAGGCGTTGAGAAGGAAGGAGAAGGCAGGGCAGCACGATTTGTAGCGGCATATGATGCACTCAAGCTGAAATTCATAGCCAAAGTAGCTATAATGCCAAAGTAGCATAAAGGACAAAGTAGACTAACACAAGGGGAGAGAGAGGAAGAGTGAAAGCCTTACATTGTATCCAATCTATCATTAAGGGGGGGAAGTGCCAAAGTAGCACATGAGCCAAAGTTGCTCACAGCACACAAGCGAATGTAGAAAGTAACAAGTCAAAACAAGACTTTGTAACCGACATCCAACCACCTTGAGTAGCCCAAAGATTTGGCACCAAGGGGGGGTGTAGAAATGTGGTGCCAAAGAGCATAAGGAAAATATGGAGTGAGTGTGAGAAGCCACATCACCAAGTGAGAATTATCCCACATGCAAGAGAAAAGCTAAGTTATACTCTTCTCATATAAAAGGAGGACATTTCAAGCATTGGAATACAAGCATAACATCTCAAATCTTTTTGTTTCCATCTTGTAGCCTAACTTAACTTGAGTCTAAACATAATTAGCACACACTCATCAGAATGAGTCTCTTTCATTTGTATCCACCTTATATTAGCAATGTCATTAGAGTATATTAGTGTTGTGATTAGGGTAGGATTAGTATATGATTAGGTAGATGTCTTATCATTAGGAGAGCTTGATCCATACTTTCAACATGGTATCAAAGCTTAGGTCTAGCTCTCATACTTTAGGTTCAATTCATTAACAAAGTAATGAAGTGTTAGGTTTAGGTTAGGGAAGAAGGTATTTTCTTCTACTAGTCCAATTTGGTTGAGCTGAATTGTTTTCTCATACTCAGTAGCATAGAGAAGAGAGGAGGAGTTTCTTCACTCAGTCAATAGGAGCACTCTGTCTATAGCAATCAGAGTTGGTGTGCAGTTAAGCAAGAACAAAATTCAAACGTAAGGACTAAATAACACTTTAAAGCTGGCCTTCACAACATCAACAACACCACCTCAATGGCACCTAATATGGACAACTCCACGGCTTCAAATGGGCTACAACAATTGTGGTGTAGTGAGGCATCAGTATGCAATCAACACACAACAACAAAAGTAGAAGTTTTTCTCTCGCTAATCCTAACAATAGAGAGAGAGAGAGAGCAAAGAAAGGGGAGGGAGCAGCTCTGTGCACTATTGAGTGAGAGATCAGTGATGATGAAGAAAGGGGAGAGAGCAGCTGCTCTGACGCACTGTGAGTAGCACGACCATCTGTGAGCAGCATTATGATAAACCTGTGAGCAGTAAACGAATCGCTAGGGCAAATTGGAGGCCAAGCAGGTAGCCATATCTCACCAGACAAAGCAAGCCCATCAGCAAACAGCGTAAGCGCATGAGAAGGAGCTCAAGCACTGCAGCAAGCTGTTGATGGCTGACTCCAAGGAGGTTTCGGACACCCAGTGAACCACAACACAGACGTCATCTCAACCAGCTCCAAAGTGCAAGCCACTTGCAGTGCAGCAAAGCAAAGGGCACTACAATAAGTGTGGCTGCTGTTGGGCAAAGCAAGGAGTGTAGGAGCAAAAGAGCATGCGTTGAGAAGGAAGAAGGAGTAGCAACTCCACGAAAACGCTGTGGTGATAAAGTTTTTTTTGAAAACATAGTTTTTAAAAATTAAAATGTATGGTGTAAGAAGCCTCTTAAGTATGCATTCTTTCATGGGCATCAACGCCATATGTAATGGTTGGATGATCATCAACAAAACTATTCCATCAAACAATGTGGTTAAAAAGTCTTCCGCATCATCATCATCAACTTGGGCATCACTAAATCTCACCAAAGTTTTTTTTGTCTAACCATGAGTTGAATATGATTGTTGTAAGTAGCCAAATGAGCACGCAAATAAAAAATCCTCTCACTACTCATCTCTTACACAAAAAATTATTGTAAAAATCCTACTTCCTACAAAAAGTGCTTATAACCAGCCTCAGGGACCAATGATGTACCCAAGATAGAAATTCACCATTTGTCTCTACAAAAAGTGTGACGTAATCAGCCTCTGAGGCCATATGATACACTCAAGCTGAAATTCATAGCCAAAGTAGCTATAATGCCAAAGTAGCATAAAGGACAAAGTAGACTAACACAAGGGGAGAGAGAGGAAGAGTGAAAGCCTTACATTGTACCCAATCTATCATTAAGGGAGGGAAGTGCCAAAGTAGCACATGAGCCAAAGTTGCTTACAACACACAGGCGAATGTAGAAAGTAACAAGTCAAGACAAGAATTTGTAACCGACATCCAACCACCTTGAGTAGCCCAAAGATTTGGCACCAAGGGGGGGTGTTGAGAAATGTGGTGCCAAAGAGCACAAGGAAAATATGGAGTGAGTGTGAAAAGCCACATCACCAAGTGAGAATTATACCACATGCAAGAGAAAAGCTAAGTTATACTCTCCTCATATAAAAGGAGGACATTTCAAGCATTGGAATACAAGCACAACATCTCAAGTCTTTCTTATGAGTACAAGTTTCCATCTTGTAACCTAACTGAACTTGAGTCTAAACTTTATTAGCACACACTCATCACAATGAAACTCTTTCATTTTTATCCACCTTATATTAGCAATGACATTAGAGTAGATTTGTGTTGTGATTAGGGTAGGATTAGTATACGATTAGGTAGCTATCTTGTCATTATAGAAGAGCTTGATCCATACTTTTAACATGGTATCAGAGCTTAGGTCTAGCTCTCATACTTTAGGTTCAATTCATTAACAAAGTAATTAAGTGTTAGGTTTAGGTTAGGGAAGAAGGTATTTTCTTCTACTAGTCCATTTTGGTTGAGCTGAATTATTTTCTCAACCTCAGTAGCATAGAGAAGAGAGGAGGAGTTTCTTCACTCAACCAATAGGAGCACTCTGTCTATAGCAATCAGAGTTGGTATAGTCAAGCAGGAACAAAATTCAAACGTAAGGGCTAAATAACACTTCAAAGTTGGCCTTTGACAACATCAACAACACCACCTCAATGGCACCTAATATGGGCATCTCCACGGCTTCAAATGGTCTAGAAAAATTGTGGCGTAGTGAGGCATAATCAGTATGCAATCAACACACAACAACAAAAGTAGAAGTTTTGCTCGCTAATCCTATCAGTTGAGAGAGAGAGAGAGAGAGAGAGCGAAGAAAGGGGAAAGAGCAGCTCTCTGCAGCACTATTGATGAGTGAGAGATCAGTGAAGAAAAGGGAGAGAGCAGCTGACGCACTGTGAGTAGCATCGGCCACTTGTGAGAAGTATTGTGAGATAAACCTGTGAGCAGTAAACGAATCGCTACCTAGCAGCAAATTGGAGTCCAAGTAGGTAGCCATATCTCGCCACACAAAGCAAGCACATTAGCCAACAACGTAAGCGCATTAGAAGGAGCTCAAGCAGCGCACCAAGCTTTTGATGGCCAACTCCACGGAGGTTTTAGACACCTAGTTGAACTGCAACACAGACGTCATCTCAGCCAGCACCAAGTGCAGCAAAGGAAAGGGCACTACAAGAAGTGTGGCTGCTGCTGTTGGGCAAAGCAAGGAGTGCAAGAGAAAAAGAACAGGCGTTAAGAAGGAAGCAGAAGGTGGGGGCAGCATGATTTGTAGCGGCGGTGGCCTCCACGAAAACTCTGTGGTGATAAAGTTTTTTTTTGAAAACCTAGTTTTTAAAAATTAAAATGTATGCTGTAAAAGCCTCGCACTCAAGAGTGTTCACACACCTTGTTTGCAAAGCCAAGATAAGTATGTATTCTTTCATGGGCATCAACTGCATATGTAATGGTTGGGTCATCATCACCAAAACTCTTCCATCAAATAATGTGGTTAAAAAGCCTTCCACATCATCATCAACTTGGGCATCACTAAATCTCACCAAAGTTTTTTGTCTAACCATGAGTTGAATATGATTGTTGTAATTAAGCGGCCAAATGAGCACGCAAGTAAAAAATCCTCTCACTACTCATCTCTTACACAAAAAGTTATTGTAAAAATCCTACTTCCTACAAAAAATGCTTATAACCAACCTCTGGGAGACCGATGATGTACCCAAGCTAGAAATTCACCCCTCTTGTCTCTACAAAAAGTGTGATGTAATCAACCTCTGAGGCCATATGATGCACTCAAGCTGAAATTCATAGCCAAAGTAGCATAAAGGACAAAGTAGACTAACACAAGGGGAGAGAGAGGAAGAGTGAAAGCCTTACATTGTACCCAATCTATCATTAAGGGGGGAGAAGTGCCAAAGTAGCATATGAGACAAAGTTGCTCACAGCACACAGACGAATGTAGAAAGTAACAAGTCAAAACAAGACCTTGTAACTGACATTCAACCACCTTGAGTAGCCCAAAGATTTAGCACCAAGGAGGGGTGTTGAGAAATGTGGTGCCAAAGAGCACAAGGAAAATATGGAGTGAGTATGAGAAGCCACATCACCAAGTGAGAATTATCCCACATGCAAGAGAAAAGCTAAGTTATACTCTCCTCATATAAAAGGAGGACATTTCAAGCATTGGAATACAAGCATAACATCTCAAATCTTTTTTATAAGTATAAGTTTCTATCTTGTAGCCTAACTTAACTTGAGTCTAAACTTACTTAGCACACACTCATCAGAATGAGTCTCTTTCATTTTTATCTACCTTATATTAGCAATGTCATTAGAGTAAATTAGTGTTATGATTAGAGTAAATTAGTGTTGTGATTAGTGTAGGATTAGATAGATGTCTTATCATTAGGAGAACTTCCATACTTTCAACATGGTATCAAAGCTTAGGTCTAGTTCTCATACTTTAGGTTCAATTCATTAACAAAGTAATTAAGTGTTAGGTTTAGGTTAGGGAAGAAAGTATTTTCTTCTACTAGTCCATTTTTATTGAGCTGAATTGTTTTTTCAATCTCAGTAGCATAGAGAAGAGAGGAGGAGTTTCTTCACTCAGCCCCAGTAGGAGCACTCTGTCTATAGCAATCAGAGTTGGTGTTAGTCAAGCAAGAACAAAATTCAACGTAAGGGCTAAATAACACTTCAAAGGTGGCCTTCACACCATTAACAACACCACCTCAATGGCACCTAATATGAAAATCTCCACGACTTCAAATGGGCTACAACAATTGTGGTGTAGTGAGGCATAATCAGTATGCAATCAACACACAACAACAAAAGTAGAAGTTTTGCTCGCTAATGCTAACAGTAGAGAGAGAAAGAGAGAGACAAGAAAGGGGAGGAAGTAGCTTTGTGCACTATTGACGAGTGAGAGATCAGTGAAGGAAGGGGAGAGAGCAGCGGACGCACTGTGAGTAGCATCGGCCACCTGTGAGTGATAAACCTGTGAGCAGTAAACGAATCGCTAGCAGCAAATTGGAGGCCAAACAGGTAGCCATCTCTCGCTAGAGACAAAGCAACTGCATCAGCCCCAACAGTGCCAGCGCATTAGAAGGAGCTCAAGCAGTGCACCAAGCTTTTGATGGCCGACTCCAAGGAGGTTTTGGACACCTAGTTGAACTGCAACACATACGTCATGTCAGCCAACTCCAAAGTGCAAGCCACTTGGAGCGCAGCAAAGGAAAGGCCAGTACAAGAAGTGTGGCTACTGTTGGGCAAAGCACGAAGTGCAGGAGCAAAAGAGCAGGCGTTGAGATGGAAGCAGAAGGCGGGGGCAGCACGATTTGTAGCGGCGGTGGCCTCCACCAAAACTCTATAGTGATAAAGTTTTTTTTGAAAACCTAGTTTTTAAAAATTAAAATATATGGTGTAAAAAGCCTCTCACTCAAGAGTGTTCACACACCTTGCAAAGCCAAGATAAGTATGTATTCTTTCATGGGCATCAACAACGCCATATGTAATGGTTGGATCATCATCAACAAAACTCTTCCATCAAACAATGTAGTTAAAAAGCCTTCCACATCATCATCAACTTGGGAATCACTAAATCTCACCAAAGTTTTTTGTCTAACCACCGTCAGTTGAATATGATTGTTGTGAGATAAGCGGCCAAATGAGCATGCAAATCAAAAATCCTCTCACTACTCATCTCTTACACAAAAAGTTATTGTAAAAATCCTACTTCCTACAAAAAGTGCTTATAACCAGCCTCTCGGAGACCAATGATGTACCCAAGCTAGAAATTCACCCCTCTTGTCTTTACAAAAAGTGTGATGTAATCAGCCTCTGAGGCCATATGATGCACCCAAGCTTAAATTCATAGCCAAAGTAGCATAAAGGACAAAGTAGACTAACACAAGGGAAGAGAGAGGAAGAGTGAAAGCCTTACATTGTACCCAATCTATCATTAAGGGGGGGAAGTGCCAAAGTAGCACATGAGCCAAAGTTGCTCACAGCACACAGGCGAATGTAGAAAGTAACAAGTCAAAACAAGACCTTATAACCGACATCCAACCGCCTTGAGTAGCCCAAAGATTTGGCACCAAGGGGGGGTGTTGAGAAATGTGGTGCCAAAGAGCACAAGGAAAATATGGAGTGAGCGTGAGAAGCCACATCACCAAGTGAGAATTATCCCACATGCAAGAGAAAAGCTAAGCTATACTCTCCTCATATAAAAGGAGGACATTTCAAGCATTGGAATACAAGTGGAATACAAGCACAACATCTCAAATCTTTTGTATGAGTACAAGTTTCCATCTTGTAGCCTAATTCTTTTAAAATAAAAATAAAAAAGTAAAGAAAAGTTTAAAAAATATATCTCGATTTGCCACGACTGTACCAAATTTGCCATAGCCATACCATTCCCCTCTACCTTGCCATGGCTAGACCATTCAGACTTCAGGATATGCCACGGGTGTATTAAACCGCCAGGGCCGTACCAACATCCACTTGAAATGCCATGGTCATTCTATGCTCATCCCCTTTTGCTACCACGGCCGTACCAGTATCCTTCAGCATTGCCATGGCCGTTCCATTCTCATCCCCTTTTGCCCACGGTCGTACCATTGTCCTTCAGAGTTGCCACGACCATTCCATCCTCAACACCAACTGCCACGACCGTTCCATCTTCAGCTCCAACTGCCATGCCCGTTCCAACCTCAACACTCAAACGGTACACCCGTTCCAAATAGATGCCACACACATACCAAACAACGATCCAACTAGTACGCCCTTACCATTTAGATGGTACACCCATACCATCCTCTTGCCATAGCCGTGTCCTTTTGAAACCTATATATTTGGGCCCCACCCTCTCCTTTCCTCACTTTCAACTTTCAGCCTACCCGAACTCTTGCCAATTTTTTTTCTCAAGATTTCCCTTTCTGAGCACCCTCCCTCACCCATGGCCGACACGTCAGAGTCCTCCCTAGAGGTCCTCAAGCACCCCACCTCGACGGCGGGGGGATGCTTCAAGGAGTACGGCTGCCACTCGACCCAATTATCACACTTGGGGGAGAAACTAATGAAGAAAGTCAGTGGCCACACAGTCCACTCCTTTATGAAAAACAATCATAAAGTGGAGCACAAGCTGTTATATTTCACTGGACCATGCTATAGGGCCATTACTGTTGATCCAATTGTTGCAGCATGCCTAGAGCAGCTGGGGATTGGAGGCCTTTCCACTATAGAGCCATGGGAACTTGACCTATACAACTATCTATACTTTACATAGACCTACAATGCCAACCAAGGAACAGGTCAAGTTCTGGACAATGAGGGACTGCAGACAGTCCACCTCAGCATAGACCTGATCCGAGAAGCCCTCCATCTCCCTAGACTAGACCAACCGTACGTGTCGCTCACCAATACCCCAAGGGAACTTTCAGGGGTAGCACCACCAAACACCGCGTGGAATGGAGCAACATCACTTAGGAGGAGCTTGTGATGCTAGCACGAGCCCTATCCTTTTTATACTGACCACTAGGTGGATTGACAGATTTAGCAGATGCAGCCTATCAACATTGGCCAGAGTCCACTAGGGGATGCCTGTCAACTGGGCAGAATATTTACATAAGGAGATGCATGCAGTCTGTTTCGAACCCCCAAGGCAAGCTCACGGCCACCACCCTCCTCACAAAGGTCCTCTACCATGCCGCTAGATGGGAGAAGCTTCCCAGAGCCGTGGAGCTCACAGTGGACCAGATGCAATCCCCATCTCTTTGCCTCCCCCCCAATCATCTCCCCAATCACCACCTCCAAAGCGTATCTAGATTTTGCACTACTACAAACAATAAGCTTTCAATGTTCAATTTTATTATTTAGTCTAATGATAAAAAAGTGGGTACTCTTAATTTTTGCTAAGGAAATTATCCCATGTTAGTGTCATTTAATGTTCTTCATGCAATAGTTAAAGGAACCATGGGTGAAAGTTCTGACTTCATGTATGAAAGCAGTTGGTTTATGCGTGCAAATTTCATGTATGAAAGCAGTTGGTTCAAGCATGAAAGTTCTGACTTCATGAATGAAAGCAGTTGGTTCAAGCATGAAAGTTCTGACTTCATGTATGAAAGTAGTTGGTTCATGCGTGCAAATTTCATTTTTATGATAGCTTCGTGCTATTCAAATAGTAGGGTATACCACTTTCACGACTACCTAAAGGCTATTAGCCTAACTACACCACCTTTGAGATCCATATTTGTGAGCTATATGGGCTATAATTGATAGTCACAACATCAAACCATATTTATTTGATTTTAAATCAAATTCTAAAAATTTTAAAACCACCTCCACCCTTTCCTAACATCTTTAACTAAACAATTTTCTCCCACCCTCATAATATTCTGCATAAGGCAAGACCAATAAGCTACACTTTTAATGCATTTCCAAATATTTAATACATCTACTAGTGGCATGACCCGTCTCCCGATAGGTACTAAGAGATATTCTTACATGCATAAAAACACATACATGCCTACATCGTAATTACATAGATACACAAACATTATTTAAGTGAATTAAATGAGACATTGTCAACCACTTATCTTTGCACAAACTTCTCATCATCAACACTTGAGCAAGAACAACCACTCATCTTTGCACAAACTTCTCATCTTGAGCAAGAACAACCTCCACAATAAAATTTATACTCAATAGTCACATATTTGTTATGTCTCTATCACTAATTATGATTATTTGAATAAATCTTCCCAAAAAAGTGTAGCCAAAAAATTATTCATAACCAAAAAGGATGGAAAATTTTATTGAAATTTAAGCCTTACACGAGCTAAGGGAGGTGTGTGTATAGGTGACACGATAGGCCTATAAATCTTGGATCCAAAGGGACCATATTGTCTAGAGCCCATACACTGAAGATCTATGTTTACAAGCCCTCGGTAGTCCATAAACATGATAGTAACATGGAGCTGACCAACAATGATCTGCACGCCTAGATTGTAGAGTCCAAGGATGCCAATTTTTTGTCCAAAGGTCTCATCCATACAACCCTAGCAACAATCTTGGTTCAAAAGAAAAAAGATATTCCTTGTTCCAAAAATACATCACTAAAAAATGTACAAAAAAAATGTTGACATATACCACAAAATAAATGTATATAATGTAAGTTTCCATACCGTAAAACACATGTACACTCTAAGAGATCGATTAACAACAATGATGCACTTGCTTGCCCTTCTTACATAGGAGGATCTATAATATATAAACAATACAAATTATTAGCATATAGAAAACAATGAAAATCATATTGTAGAAAATAATATGAAAGAATGATTAATTGGATTAATTAATACCTTGGACCTGTTGTCCCTCACCAAATATAAATGTGAACGCTCTCCTTGTTGATGGCATCCTTAGTGTTTGTTAAATAGACCCTCTTAAAATTATCTCATATGTCAATCAACACATAGAAAACTGTCCCCCTCTCTCTATAAGTTCATAAATAAGTGTATATATATATATATATATATATTATAGTTTACTTCTTTTCATCACACTTGCTTAGAAGGAGGATCTATAATATGAACAATAAAGATTAGTTTGAGGATAGCAAACAATGGGAACCATAATTACTAATTAAGATAACCGTTACCTGGGATATCTTGCCTGTCACCAAATATAAAGGTAAATGTTCTCCTTGTCAATGACATTCTAAGTAATATCACTCCCCATTAAAAGGAAAATCTTCTAAAATTCTCTTACATGTCAACCAACATGTAGAAAACTCTGTGTGTGTGTGTGTGTGTGTGTGTGTGTGTGTGTGTGTGTGTGTGTGTGTGTGTGTGTGCGTGCGTGCTTGAAAGAGACAATTTGAATAAGCACTTTAATTTGAGTAAAAACTAGATCTCCTTCAAATTGATAGTAGATAAACATCTACATTTTAAATAAAATTACGTTGTAAGAGGCAGTGCCCTTTGGAGAAATTGTTCTACTACCAAACAGTCTACGTGGGGTTAATAAACCCCTTTTGAAGAACGATGCTTTGGACTTGTTGCACAATTCACAAACATCATATCATGCGTTAAAAATCTTAACATAAATTCATTGAATATCAAAATATTTTCATTTTCATAGGGACAAAATACTAATATAGCTTTTTTTGTTATTGTTCATTCCATGTAATGGTCGTGGGCCTAAAAATGTATATCTAATGTCATGATATACTCCATATCCAACCACTTGCTATCCGTCCAAAGGAGATTGACCCAAGTAGGCTACATGAAATTGAAATTTCAATTGATGTCTGTGTGTCCTCATAGCATTGACCATGTAATAGCCATGGTAAGTAAATTGACACGCTTCATTATTATCTATAATCTCAAAGAGAACCATTGCAAACATGTGCTCGTTTGGAATCTCTATAAACACAAACTTTAATATCTTCCATCATAAAATTATGCATGCCTTCTTTTACAGTAACCATAATTTTTAACATACCCAACCCCGACAGCAATTTCAAGAACCTCAACCAGTAGAGCTGAGTGGCAATAGGGGCTCTCCATATTTAAGGATCTACATGGGGCTCTAGTTTTATCTTGATATGTGCTATCAAACCAAAATTAAGAACAATGCATACATTTAATGTTACTAAATACAATAGCTTCCGTGTTGGTGAGATGAAGCTAAAGAAATTGGTCATCCTTTCCCTAATTAATATTGTTTCATATAACACAATAATGGATAAGTCTAGGTCAAAACAAGTCTTTAATCAACTTTGAAAGAAGAACAACGTACTCAAGGATCACATTGAATATACTTGTGATATCTTTGCAATCATTCACCTTGGATTTACTTACTTTAAAACAACATAAGTTTATGCCACATATAAAGATCTCCATGAGTAGTCCAAAGCAATTGCAAGCAAAGGTGTTAATATCATATTCACTACCTTTTGGGAACATATGTCATCTGTATTCATTTGGATGCCATATCCAAAACCTCTTTGTACACAACATTGATAGTATAGACTCCATCCAAAGTTACATTGCTACTTTCATTGTCCACATTATCTCTAACATACACTTTCACTGCATCTAATGATCTAACATGTGACATAGAAATATATAACTATCCATGTGTAAAAACTTGGGTAGCCAAGTGAAGCCCCAAGACACTCAATGTCTATCCTTGAGATTTATTTATAGTCAATCCGAATGCTAGCCTCACTAAAAATTTTCTCCTCCTTATATCAAAAGGAAGCCGCAAGCGTAGTTGGTATGAATGTTATCCTTGGGATAAATACCCTATCACCAATGTGAGTGCCCGTATAATTTATTCTTCTATATAAATCTGAACACTAAGCCTATCCTAGCAATGGAAGAGACTAACATCAAGTTCTTTTTTATGCTTGGAACAAATAAGACTTCATAGAGAGTGATTGTCTCACCATTTACAGTTATGAGCACAACCATACCAACTCCTTTCTCACTGGATATAAGGAGTTTTTTGCACATGTAACTCTGCCTCCTTGAGGAGCAAACTCAAATGAGGAAAATAAATCACACTAAGAAGTAATGTTCCTGCTAGCACCATTATCAAAGTACTAGACATGGTGATCTATCATTGACATGTATACATCATGGACAGAAGGATCATAACTATAGTGCACAATGAATACCCAATCATCTTGTGCATAGTTTGCTGACTCCTACTTTCTAACACTTTGTGCTAATACATTAGCCATAGCTGTGCTGCTTGACTCTTTCTTCTTCTCCTTCTCCAACCTTTTTCTATATCCATTAATATAATGGCTTGGCTTTTGCTTTGCCTTTCTTCTTAGGCTTGTCACCCCCCTTCTCAGTATCCTTTTCAGAAGACTGGGTTGATTCTACCCTTTGGCTAGTAGCCACCCCTAAGAAAGTACTTATACTATGTTGTTTCACTAGCAATATAGGGCATGCTTCAATGCTAATAACAACATTCCAAAGCCCTTTGGTGTGACGACCAATACGTCCCGTTAAGCTTATCAATGAAAATTATCCCAAATATATCACTGCTTGCCATTTCAATCTATAAATAACTAATCTTTAATATAGAATGCAAATGTCCCAAAGTGTATATCCTAAGCATGCTTTGTAATTTTACATGAGAGAATATGAGAAATAATGCTCTTTTCAATGAAAGTTCCACCAATGCATGTGCATGTGCATCCCTGCCATCCCACCTATCTTGTTCCGTTGTGGGAGGTGCAGAGGCGGATGCCACAATTACATTAGAACTCCTATCACCTTCCAAAGTACTTGTACTATGTTGTTGCATTGGTGAGATAGGGCATGCCTCAATGCCAATAAAAACATTCCAAAGACCTTTGAAAATGACCAATACATGGCGCATCGTATAGGACCACAACGGGGGTAGTTGGTCATGTCAAGCTTATCCTTAGTAGAAAACATCCCAAAAACATCAATGTCTGCCATTTCAACCCGCAAATAGTAGAAAGCATCCCAAATACATCACTGCCTGCCATTTCAACCCACAAATAACTAATCTCTCTGTCATAGAATGTAAATGTCTTGATTACTTGCTGGTACTATTAATGCCCACTAAATGCAACCAAGATGGCTACTGCCAGTAGATCATTGATGACAAAGAAAACTTGCAAAGTGTATGAAAAGATATAGAGAGTGTAGAGTGTGGAAGTGTATGAAAAATCACAGAGAGTGTAGAGTGTGGAAGTGATACTTAGCAGGAATGGAGAAATCAATGATGATGTTAACGATGATGTGTATGATGCTATTAAAGTCGTTTGAAAACGAGCTTGAAGATGTGATGTCAAAGATAACAAGGGCCATGTCTACACACCAAATGTTGTTGCAATGCACAAAATCTAAAATCAAACAAAAACAGTTTAAAATGACACTCTCCCAGGATGTTTGCAAAAACCTTACAACATATGGACGAGCCCCAAAACTTGCTCGAAATTCTTTGAAACATGAAAAAACTTTATTAGCATAGTTAACATCATACTATAGGGTATACCTTCTCCCAAGAGGATAGCTCAATCTGAGACAAAAGAGCATCTTAAGGAGAAAATGACAAGGGACTGAGGGCCAAGAGAACCTTCTCTGATTTCAATTGTTGGAGTGGAGATCAAGGTAGCAACACACGCATAGATGCAACAAGCAAGGAGATGGAAGATAACACTCAAAGTAGGTTGAGAATGAGTGAAGTATAAGTCAAGTGACATGATAATAAGGTCACTTACACACACTCATAAGAGTGCATACATATGCTTGAGGGAAAAAGCCACCTAAAGAGAAAAAAAGTACCCCAGCCCATTATTAGCCTACATCCTCATATCACTGTAACCATATAAATGGCTACAATTCCTTTCCTTTTGTAGGGATGCATGCAGCCATTTTGCCTACCATTACTACTTGTAGTGTGCCTAGCTTTATAGAGTTTTACTGATATTTAAATGCAAGGCACACAATGCATAACTTACTATGGCAATCCTTGCATCAATCGACATATTTAAATGCAAGGCACACAATGCATAACTTACTATGGCAATCCTTGCATCAATCAATTAACTTTTTGTTTTCTAGGATCGTTTAATCGATTGTGCACTAGGATTGTTTATGATCCAACTAGCTTACTGATCTGACTTGGTTAACAATCCAACCTTGAAGATAATTAACTCTATAGGAAATTCTTCTAAGCAGGAGATTCATGAATCGGATCAATTCTATATCCTATGATCCTGTTCTCTGCCAATTTGTGAATCGGGTGATCAATCATACTTTTGTACGACCACAAGGGAAATCAATCATACTTTTGTACGACCACAAGGGAAAGCAATCTTGTTGTTTTTCCCTGCTAGCTACTAAAGGTCTCATTGATTTGTGAATGCATTCACCTCTTTTTCTCACAAAGTGCTTCACTATCTACACCTTGATCTTGCTAGAGTTTATGAGTTCTCACACCCAACCTGAAACACGTGTTTATGCCTTTGCACAAACTCACCAACATTTAGAGTAGTGATATGGTGCCTACCTTGAAAAGAAGACTACAACAGAGAGGCACAAGAGTGAGGAAGGGCTTGCAAGCACTCCAATCAATAGCTAGATTGACTACTCACCACCAAAACTCATAAATAGGGTCAAATCAGTGAAGGTTGTGTCATATACCCACTTGATGACATGGCATAACCTTGGATTGGCAATCCTTTAAGTTGGAGTAGACGATCACATAGGTTGATTCAAGCAAGTGATTCAAAAAATTTAGTGATTCTAGAAGTTTAACTATGGCAATTATGGAGGTAGGATCGTCGATCCATCATGACGATTCCAAATGTTTGGTGATCTAAGAAGTAAATGATCCTAAAGCTAGATCAATGATTCCTGAAGTTGGATCATTTCAGAGTTAGATCATTATGATCCAAGAATTTTCCTTTTGGATTTTTTCAAGTGCTGCTGCTTGGGGTCAACAAGTTTTTGTGCCTAATGTCTTACCACGTAGTGTTAGTTCTCTAATCATGCTCAATGCAGTTTTCTCATGCTATGCAAAGTGAGGATGCTTCCAATGTCAAAATTTTCGTAGCCTTTGTATTTAGTGTGTGAAAGATGTGGTATTTTGCAAGTCCTTGGAGTCCAATAAATAAAGGAGTGCCTAATACATGGATCAGTTAGGTGTGACACCTAGATACTTTTAAAAATAACATCCTAACTGAGCATGCAGTGTAAGTAGTAGTGCGAGCAGAAGCTATGGGATTTTTTATGACGAGGTTCTTTAAAATTGTTTCTACTAGTTCTCTATGTATCTTAAGGACTTAACTCAATCGCTCCTCCTAACTCATTTAGACTTGACTCTTATGCCTATGACATCCTGCATAGGCAACTCACTAAACCTTTTTACTTGTCTCTCTAGCACAAGCAAATCGACTTGTGCATTGATGTACAAGAGTGATGTAACTCCCTAAGGAATTATGTTTGGGTGTGTTTTGGCCTTTTGCAACATGACTCTTGAATCTTATGCCTTAGACTCATTTTGGCCATTGGCAACTTGACTTTTGAACTCTAATGCCATCGGTGCATTTTGACCTCAAGTGACTTAACTTAGAGTCATGGCATTACTATGCTTTTGTAAGGTCCCTGCCCCCTTCGCGCAACAAATTCGGGGGTGCTAGTAGTGGAAGTAGCACTTCTTGCACAGGGCAGAGCCTCTCACTCGGGGCCTTGCCCACGTATATCCAAACGAGAGACTAATCCCTCGATTCTTCCAAAACCGAACCCGGGAAAAACTTCCTTTGCCCAACAGACACAGGCAATTCCTCCAGGATATTTTATTCTAACATAGACAAGGTCATCACTAACCAAACTGATCCGACCGAACCCGTAAGTCTCATGGTCAGATTAAGGAAGAGACTTGCACTTGGATCATAGAGTCCAATACTTTTTTCCTCATCAAGAGGCACAGCCGTTGATTCTTTTCCATAGAACACGGGTTATCTAAGATTTACTTCAACTATCGTAACTTAACAGAATTGAGTTTCATTTTAGGGATCCATCAGTCCAGCCTAACCCCATCTAATCCCATGGGTTAGCCAACCACTGTAGTGATAGGATCCATTTAGGAATTTGGTTATGTTTTGCCCCGGGTACCAGGGAAAAGAGTTCCAAGGCTCCCTAGCTGGCGCTTCAAGCAAAGTTCAAGATAGTCACACCACTTACACACCCAATATGAAATTGCCTTTTTCATAGATTCAGCTTTCTTTAAAACAATCTTTTAATGAAACCATAGTATCACTGATTATAATCTCCTCCTCTCTTTCCCCTATGTCTTCTCCTTCTCCCCCTTATCTTTCTCTCCTCTATCTCCTTCCCCCTTGTTCTTCTCCTCCTTCTCTTGTCTCTTCTTCTCCCCGTTATCCTTATTCTTCTCCCCCTTCTCCTTCTCCTCCTCTCTCCTGTCTCTTCTCCTTCTCCTATCTAGATATACGCAAGGGGTCAGGGGGGTGAGAGAGGAGAGGCAGAGGTAGGAGGCATAGGGGTTAAGAGCAAGAGAGGAGAGGCAGAGGCATGAGAGGAGAGGCGGAGGCAGGAGACATATGGGGTTGGGGTGGGAAAGGCGGAGGCAGAGGGGTTGGGGTGGGGAAGGCGGAGGCAGAGGGGTTGGGCCAACCATATTCCCCAATAAGCGGAATATGGGTGGTGTATATTTTGTTGGGAGGGAATATGATTGACGTGACCATATTTTGTCCCAAAATATGGTTGACATTGACCATATTCCCTAGAATGGGGAGGTTGATGTAGACGTTAACCATATTCTTAACCCCTGATCCCCAACCCCTCTTCTCGCCCACGCCTCTCTTTGAGCACATTGTTTGCCTCTACCTTTACCTCCACCTCTCCCGTCTCTCTTTGTATATAATACATATATTTACATTCATATATATACATATATATGAATGTATGTATGTATGTATGTATGTATGTATGTATGTATATATATATATATATATATATATATATATATATATATATTATTGAGATATCAAGCTCAACTAGTGCTACGGGGGACATTGATGACCCGCCTAGGTGATAGCTTCCGCACTTATGTCATTGGCACAGTTGGTGCAATTATGGTTGATATGCTGCCAATGGATGACAAGTTGTGTGACAGCCACTTTGGAGTTCTAGAGTTATGGCATAGTTATAGAACCAGCTCATATAGTCGGGTTCATACACTATAGACCGACCACTTTGTATGTTGTAGGAGAGTACTTTTCCTTTATGTATGTACTTTAGCTTTTAGTTATATGGTTGTAAAGAAGAGAAGAAGATAGAAGAAAATTCAGCCATCCATCTCTCTCGTGTGTCTTACACTCTCTTATGTGTGTGTGTGTGTTTACTTGCAAAGGATATCAAGCTATCTCTCTCCTCCACATTCTCTTATGGTATTAGAGCTCCAATTTGTGTGAGAGCTAAGGAGGCAAGCAAGAGGCAAGAACAAGCAAGTAAGGTAAGTGACACACGGTAGGTAAGAGCATCACCATCCCTTTCCCTTCTAAGTTTAGGTATAACACCCCTCGGTAGCTTCTTGAACTACACATCTCCAATTGAGGAGCTATCTTCACAGGCTTAGAGGTACCTATGTGGTACATAGTACTTTGAACTACAATTTTACGGCTAGAATTGCGTTTTGAGCACATCTTAGTCTCTATTCTGTCACTGTAAGGTATTTTTGATAGTTTCAGAAAGTTCTGGTTGAGAACTGTCTCTGTTTGAAATCTAGAATTTTGCAGTGTAGTAGTGCAGTTTGGGAGTTCAAACAGTATTTACACATCTATTATTGACATTGGGTGTATGTACATGTACTTTGGTCAGATATGGTGACCTATAGGTTATGCTGAAGTACCGCTGCAATAGTCACAGAAGATACTGCTATGTTACAAGTTACATATACAAAAATTGTCTGTTGCACATTTTTTTATTGTTGTAGGAAAACATGTTTGGCGAATCAATTAGATTGTCAGTGAAGCTATCCAAGAACAACTTTCATGCCTAAAAGTTCAAAATGACCAATTTATGAGTAAAGGATTTTGGGACTATGTCAAAGGAGACAATGAGGAGCCTCCTAAGTTGTCTGAAGAGAATGCCACTCCAGAAGACATAAAGGCATTTAAGGATTGGAATCAGGGTGCAAGGAAAGTCATGTATTGGCTTTCAATTAGTGTCACCTCACAGACACGATGATAGGACACATACAGGATGCCAACACTCCAGTAATTGCATGGCATAATCTGTTTTGCAGATGTTCCAGACCAACACAAAAGCAAGGAAATTGCAGCTAAAGCAAGAACTGCATACTCTGGAAAAGAAAAGCATGTCTATCAATGAGTATACTTTAAAGATCAAGGGCATTGTTGAATCCCTTGGGCCCATCAATGTATATGTGGAAGATGATGATTTGGTGAGTGTCTATTTAAATGGGCGTGGCAAAGAGTACAAGCCATTCAAGACCTCCATTGCAGTCAAGGAGAATATTCTCAACTTTCAGGACTTGGTGTCTATGCTGATAATAGAAGAAAAGTCATTAGGTGAGGACTCTTCTTCACAAATCAAGAACACATTGGAATAGGCCTTTTACTCTACTTAAGGTAAAGGTAAAGGTAGAGGTTGTGATCGAGGCCAAGTTGGTGGCCAACAAGGAAATCAGAATTCTAGACAACAACAGTCCAATGATTTGCAGCAAGCAGCAATCATACACAGGTGTGGTAGAGGCTAGTCTAGAGACAGGGGGAACCAAAGAGGCCGAGGTGGTTGGCAAAGAAAGTAGAATGCAAATAGTGTTGCTATATATATATAGGCAGTGATGTGTGTGAACACACTTAGGACCGCCAGGGCACTTTTTTCCTCTTTAGGAGGTTTTTTCCCCCGGCTTGTATATACGCCCATCCTTCTAGGGCTAACTTATCTTTTGTACATTGACACAATCTAATACACTTTGTGTTTTGTGCATTCTTGCTTCTTCTTCTCCAAGCTTTGTGTGCTTTCCTGCAACCCTAATTCCAACAATTGGTATCAGAGCAGGCATCGGCTCCCAGGGCTACGCCACCAGCACCCTCCGACTCACGTTTTTCGATTGAGGTGAGCTTTCACGAGCATTTCCAGGTCCCTATACTCTTCAAATAAACCCGTAGGGCTTTGCGTTCTCCTGAGGTCGTTTCGGGCTCCGTTTTTGCATTTCAAGTTCTGCACAGGTGTTTTCGTCATTTTCTGTAGAAATTTCGACAGTGCAGTTTTCTGCAAAACAGGCATACGTACTCTATTGTGGACCGTGCTACATAGCACGAGTTGTTTTCTGTTCAGTCTTTGCTTCATTACAGGTAGCTTTTGCATCATTTTCAGTCAGTGACCATGGCTGATAATAGCAATGAT
The DNA here is from genome assembly GCF_041138505.1 of Cibotium barometz. Classification (NCBI taxonomy): domain Eukaryota; kingdom Viridiplantae; phylum Streptophyta; class Polypodiopsida; order Cyatheales; family Cibotiaceae; genus Cibotium; species Cibotium barometz. The sequence goes on along the minus strand of NC_141078.1, from coordinate 24,920,963 downwards.
GTATTTTGCATGTTATCTGCTGCTGATGACAAATTGGATGGAGACAGCAACTACCCACTTTGGGCATACATGATGCAGCATGTTTTGGTTGCAAAAGGAGTGTGGAACATTGTGCAGGGTATGGATGTACGTCCAGGTTCTGTGGATGTAGGATCTGTTGAGGATGTTGCAGGTTCTAGCAGCTCTACTGTTGCTGTTGTTTTACCCACTGTTGCTGAATAAGCTCGTTGGGATGGTAAAGATGCGCAGGCTCATGCCTTGATTGCACTTTCTGTCAAACGTAACATCACCCCACATATTCGTTCAGCTAAAACAACAAAATAGGCTTGGGATATTCTAGCTGGTTTGTATGCAGGTCGTAACGAGGCAAAAATTTCTTACCTGCGTAAAGAGCTAGAATTGAAGATTATGCAAGAAGATGATGACATGAATGTTTTTCTTGCTGAGATTAAAGATCTCAAAGAACAGTTGATTTCTGCAAGTGAGATTATTCCTGATCATTCTCTTGTGCAGACTGTTCTTGATGCTTTACCTGAGACATATCAGACTTTTGCTTCCACGTGGAGACTTCTTAATGAGGACAGACTTGATGCTGTCAAGTATGATACTTTAGTTAACAAGCTCTTGCAAGAAGCGCAGTCCAGGCAAAACAAGGCCAGGCAGCGTGCAGTTGATCAAGCATTTATTGCTGCTCAGCAGCAGAGAAGAAGTGGTAAGGCAGCCCCTTCCACTGTTTCTTCTCCTATTAGTAGGTCTGCAACTTCTTCTCCTTCCACAGGAAGCAACAATAAGTCTGAGAAGGCTCTTGATAAAGGCAAGAAAAAGACCAGGTGCAACTATTGTAAGGCAAATGATCATGTCATTAAGAATTGCCCTAAGCTAAAGGCTAAAGAGGCAAAGAAGAAAGAGTCAAATGCAGCCACAATAGCGAATGCTTCTACAAATGCAGATTTTGCAAATGTTGTGCAGGATACAGAATGGGCGTTTAGCGTGTATTGCCAGTATGACCCATCTGTACATGATGCATGTTTGGCAGTTTCTGTTGACTCTAATGTATGGTATTTTGACAGTGGTGCTACAAAGCATATTACCTCGCATCGTGATATGTTCACTTGTCTTGAGGCTGTCTCTAATGGGAATACTGTCACATGTGCCAATAATGCTTCTTACCCAGTGAGTGAAGGGCGTTGGTAAAATTATGCTTACTGTTGCAAATGGCAGCGCTTTCACACTTTTAGATGCTTTATATGTGCCAGGGATAAAGAAGAATCTATTATCTGTCTCTGCGCTTGCTAGACTTGGATTTGTAGTCAAATTTGTGGATGACAGATGTACTGTTCATGATTTGACTTCTGGTGATACGATTATTGCATCTGGCACCTTGTTTCGTGGGCTGTATAGGCTCAATTCTTATGACAAGTGTGTGGAAGATTCAACAAATGCAGTTTTTGATGAAAAGGCAGTTTCAGATGCAAAACTATGGCATGCTCGTTTTGGTCATCTGAACTTTGCTAGTTTGTTGCGTTTGCAGAAATTTGATATGGTTGCTTCATTGCCCCCTCTTGAGGCACCATTGAAACATGTTTGTGAAGGCTATATTTTGGGCAAAATGCAGCGTTCTGCGTTTCCAAAGGATGGTTCTGAGCGAGCCACTCGCAAATTGCAACTTGTACATAGTGATGTATGTGGGCCTATGCAAACTCCGTCATTTGGTAAACACTTGTACTTCGTGACTTTCATTGATGATTACTCGAGGCATGCATGGGTATATCCACTGAAGGCAAAGTCCGAAGTGTTTTTGTGCTTCAAACAGTTTTTTCTTATGGTTGAAAATGTATCCAATTATACTGTGGGCACCCTTCGTTCTGATCGAGGGGGGGAGTACTTGTCTAAAGAGTTTGATGCATTTCTGGCTAGTCGTGGGATAAAACACCAATGTACAGTGCCGTATACCCCTCAGCAAAATGGTGTTGCTGAGAGGAAAAACAGGTCACTTATGGAGATGGCACGATGTATGGTCAAGAGCCAAGCTTTGCCACATGCGTTTTGGCTTGAGGCTGTCATGTGTGCTGCATATGTACTCAACAGGTGTCCCACTAAGGCCTTGCAGTCTATTACTCCATATGAAGCTTGGCATGGCAGGAAGCCTTCTATTGGTCACTTGCGTGTCTTTGGTTGCTTGGCCTATGCTTTAGTGCCTGTGCAACAACGCAGAAAATTGGATGATAAGGCTGTCAAATACATTTTTGTTGGTTATAGTGCTGAGAGCAAGGGTTACAGATTGTATCATCCCGCAGTCAAAGCGTATCTTGATTAGTCGAGATGTTTTTGTGGAAGATGCTGTGCAGCCTTTGTTATCATGTACCAAAGAGACATGTGTGAGCTCACGGGATGTATTTGATACATTGTTGCCTCTGTTTACAGGTGGGAATTCAAATGTAAGTCCTAATGAGGCAAATATTCAGCCTATGCAGATTTCAAACGACATCATAGATCAGCCTATTTCTGATGCAGATTTACAGGATGTAATTTCTGAGGATAGGGCTGAAAATGAGTAGGCTAGAGGTATGCCTAAATGGCTGGTACAAACCTTGCATGATAGTAAAATTGATGCACCTATATCTAGTCGTACTTGTTCAGGTTTTCAGCATGCCTCTTATGCATCAGATTGTTATGCTTTGGCTGTGTCTAGTATGTGTGAAGAGGAAGAACCTCTTTCATTTGATGAGGCACAAAAATCAAAAAATTGGTTGGCTGCAATGCAAAGTGAATATGATGCTATAATCAAGAATGGTACATGGTCTTTGTGTGATTTACCTATTGGTAAAAAGGCCATTGGATGTAAGTGGGTTTTTAAGTTGAAACGAAAGCCAGATGGCAGTGTTGATCGCTATAAGGCTAGACTTGTTGCAAAGGGTTATGCTCAAGAAAAGGGCATTGATTTTGATGAGACCTTTGCTCCTACTTGTCGTATGACTACCATTCGTAGCATTTGTGCATTGGCAGCTCATAATGGTTGGAATGTACATCAGTTGGACATAAAGACTGCGTTCTTGAATGGAGATTTGCATGAGGAGGTGTATGTATCGCAGCCTCGTGGTTTTGTTCAAAGAGGGCAGGAAAACAAAGTGTGCAGGTTGAAAAAGGCTTTATATGGTTTAAAGCAAGCTCCACGAGCTTGGTATGAAAAGATACATGCATATTTGACTGCACATGGTTTTCAGAATAGTCCAACAGAAAGCACTTTATATGTTAAATGTGTGGATGATGTACATCTAATCATTGACATGTTGCTCACAAGACCAAATGAAAGTCATATTGCTGATTTTAAGGCTGATTTGAATGCCTCTTTTGAGATGTCAGATTTGGGACATTTGCATCATTATTTGGGGATACAATTTAAGCAGTGTGATGGAGGTATTGCTTTGTGTCAGACAAAGTATATTGAGATATTGTTGCGGAGATTTGGCCTTGAAGACTGCAAGCCTATTGCTACTCCAATGGAGACAGGTTTGAAGTTGAGTCTTCATGATGCTGGAGATCACTTTGATGTCACACTCTATCAGACAGCTGTTGGTTGCCTCATTTATGTATGCATTACGAGGCCGGACATTCAGTTTGCAGTGTCACAGGTCAGCAGGTTTATGCATAGCCCAGGGTCTCAGCATTGGAAGGCAGTTAAACGCATCTTTCGCTACTTGAGTGGCACCATACATCTTGGTTTGTTTTATCCCAAGGGGGGATCGTTGCCGCCAGATTTACATGCTTTTTCGGACTTAGATTGGGCTGGTTGCTATGACACAAGAGTGTCCACAAGTGGTTTTTGTTTCATGCTCGGTAGCTCATGCATATCTTGGTTGAGCAAGAAGCAACCTACTGTGGCCACTTCTAGTTGTGGAGCTGAGTACAGGGCAGCTTTCACAGCTACGGTTGAGTGTGTGTGGCTCAGACGGCTTATGGCTGACTTGGGTGTTGGACAGGAGTCTGCCACCTCTATCTTCACTGACAGTCAGAGCGCATTGGCAGTTGCGAGAAACCCAGTTTTTCATGCTCGCACAAAGCACATTGAGGTGCATTATCACTATGTCAGGGAGAGACTCTCAGCAGGAGAGATCAGCTTGGCCTATGTGCCAACACAGGACAACCTCGCCGATCTTTTCACAAAGGCGCTTCCTCGTGAGAAGTTCGAAGCTTTCCGCAAAGCTTTGGGCTTGCTCCCCTTTGTGGACTGATCTACTTCGGGCATGGCACTCCCCTATACATGAGTGCCAGCTCTCGTTCACACCATCACTCCCAGGGGGGATTTGTTGCCATATATATATAGGCAGTGATGTGTGTGAACACACTTAGGACCGTCGGGGCACTTTTTCCCTCTATAGGAGGTTTTTTCCCCCGGCTTGTATATACGCCCATCCTTCTAGGGCTAACTTATCTTTTGTACATTGACACAATCTAATACACTTTGTGTTGTGTGCATTCTTGCTTCTTCTTCTCCAAGCTTTGTGTGCTTTCCTGCAACCCTAATTCCAACAAATAGCATAGAGTGCTATTAATGTGGCAAACTAGAGCACATGGCAAAGGACTGCTATAAAAAGCAGAATGACATTAAAAGTGGAAAGTTACAGCAAGGCAACTATGCATCATCTAGTAAACAAGGAGGTGATAAGACAGAAGCGAGCAACTATATGCAGCACATGCTTATTTCCATAATAAGAGATGTGTCAGGATCTCAAGATACATGGTATGTGGATTCTAGCGCCTCTAACTACATGACCAATCATGTTGAGTGGTTTAGAGACACGCAAAAAATAGAAAAACTAGGTTACGTAGAAACCGGTGATGATACTGCGCATCCCATTGCACATGTTGGTAAAGTTCCATTGTCTATGCAAGATGGCAAAATGAAGTATTTGTCAAATTTACTTTATGTTCCAAATATTACAAAGAACCTGGTTTTTGTTTGGATAGATGGTTAAGTATGGTCTACAAGTGAGGTTTAATCCTCAAGGATGTTTTATGGAAGACTTCAAAAATCAGTGTTGCTTGGTTGCAAAGGGTAACAGAAATGGTAGGATGTTTACCTTGGATGTGAACATGCCTGAAGTAAAGGCAGCCATGTTTACGCATGGAACATGTGTCATTTGTAGATATTGACATATGGCACAAGCGCATTGGTCATGTGAATGTACAACTATGCAAGCCCAAAATATTATTGCAAGTTTGCCAAAGTTTAAGGTTGATGGTATGCACAAAGTATGTGAAGCCTAAGCTTGGTAAGTAGGCCAAGCATCCTTTCCCACACGAAAAGCATGTCAGTGTGCAAGGCCATTAGATGTCATACATTAAGACGTATAGGGACTGGCTAAGACTTCAACAATTGCAGGTATTATGTTACATTCATTGATGGACCACACTAGGAAAGTGTGGGTTTACTTCATGAAGGAGAAAAGTGAGGTGTTTGCTCACTTTCAAAGATTTAAAGCCTTGGTCGAGAAGCATTTGGCTGTGATGGCTTAGTTATTATTATCCCAATTATCTTGTCAGCTTTGCTTTGTATAGGTACTTATTTTACATGTTCTATCCTTGGCTTATGGTTGTGTATGAACTTTAAAATCAGCCCCAGTAGGAGTCAAAGAAAGTATGCATAGCCCATTATGCACATCCCATCACCTGTGGTCTCCATTGCCCCATTAGGATTCTAAGAAATTATGCAACGTGGGTCTCCACACCACTGCTTTTCTTATCGATCATTGACCACCCACAACACTTGTTAGCACATTGCATAATGGGGTGCTAGTTAGCATACTCAATTGGTAGTTAGTATAGTCTAATGGTAAGCACGGAAGATTAACTATGAATGCAAAGCGGGTTAGTTCCTTAGGCTGTCTTGAATCCAGACAATATTCCACATCCAGACAGGACCAAACTTAACACAAGATTGAACATTGAATAGACAAATATGAATAGAGAGAAAGCAGCAGTAAGACAAAGACCAATCCATTCTTGAGTATTATAGTGCAATGCCTTAGCAAGCTTTCAAACATCATGATTAACACATATGTTTATCTGCTCAGTCTTTCAAACAAGGTTGCGTATTATTATTGTACATTATCTCTCTGGTGTGCCAGAGTAAAATTGCCCACTCTTAAAGGTCTCCATTGGTTTTCTTGGTACATCATATTGGGTTGCTACATATAGATGGATGTAATTTTCTATTTTATCTTCCATAAAAGCTCAAATTTCTTTACACTTAGCTTCATTAGATTATTGTTTCCAAAGAATAACCATTGTGGAATATTGGGTTGATTATAATGCCAAGGACACTAACGATGAATATTTTTCTCCCCTATCTTAATCAAACAATACTGGGCTTATAAAGGTTTTATTGAGAATGCAAGCTCGTCAATAGTGGATAGCATTAGATGTGTGGATAGTATTCTAGTAGCTAGTGGATAGCATTAGATGTGTGGACAGTAATCTAGTAGTGTGTGGATAATAATGGTCATGCCTAACTTTCCAAGTGTGTGTGTGGACATTAGCATTAGGTTTACTTTTAGTGTGAGCTTATCATTATGTGAGTGTGTTGTTTTTGGTAAAGGAGAATGAAGCCAACTACCTATGGAGCTTCTCTACATAGTGTGAGATGGATTAATGAGAGAAATTAGAGCTTGGAGAATGAAGCCAGCTATGGAGCTTCTCTAAATTGTGTGAGATGGATTAATGAGAGAACTTAGAGCTTGGATTAGGTACATAATTAAGTAGTAGTTGGCATGTAAGGGGACAAGCATTTTACACACAAAGAGGTGCAAGAAGTAGGGGCAGATCCTCATCTAGAGTACATACATGTGGATGTGGTTGGCAAGATAGACCTGATGGTACATCTTCATGGCTTGTCACATGTGTAAGATAAAATAAATGCATACTTACCTCTTGCAAAAACTAGACACAAGCTAGTCAACAAACAAGTGTGCATCATTCGCGTCTATTGGGTATTCCAAGTACTGGACAGGTAGTCTTGAGCCTAGTGGACTATCACATGCCATAAATCCAAGCATTGTCCATACATCAAAAACAGCACACAAAGTCAAAGAAATTCAGACATACATCAGTATGCAATGCACAAGTAATGATCTTCCTATTCATGGATTGTCCTGTCTAGTTTCATCGAAACCGTGCTGAGCCATTTGGCCAATAGGAACGCTCAAACTTTTCCTCAAGGCCATCTGGTCATTGGGCCCGCCCGAGAGTTCATCAATAGGATTTTTAACCCTCGTATGGTGCACAAGGTAGAAAGCCTGCTTCTAAGGCAGGGTGAGATTGAGTTCTAGAAGAAGAGGTAGATGGAAACCTCAACAGCAGTATGGAAGTGGCATTGAGTGTCACTATTAAGATTTAACATATGGCCAAGGAATGTTACAAGAAACAAAAGGATTTATAAGGCGAAAAAATTCAACATGGTAACTATGCATCCTCTAGCAATGTAGGTCATGGGAATGAAGATAATTTATATGTAATGAAGCATGTGATGGCCACTATGACCTCACATACTAAAGAAGATGATCCTTGGTACTACATAGATTCCGGTGAATCAAACCATATGACATGTCATGGTGAATTGTTTGATAGGAAGTTTCCCATACAAGCACATGGATATGTGGTTACTAAGGATGATATGTAGCACCTCATCATGCATGTTGGTAGTGTGCCATTAAGGATGCATGATGGGAGAGTGAAGACAATGTTGGATATTTTGTATGTGCCATCAATCACTAAGAATCTTGCAAAGTAAGGTTCAATGAGTATGGTTTCTTTGTTTAAGACTTCAAGAATGGAGGTAAGATCATTATTGCAAAGGGACAAAAAGAAGGAAGACTATTCACTTTGGATGCAAGTATCCCAGAGTTAAAATCAGCCATGTTTTCACATAGCCATGGCATTATGTAGGACATTGATAAGTACGATGGAAGCAATCATGCTTATGATGCATGTTAGTTTAGGAAGGATGCAAGGCTCCATTTCCAAAGGATGGTCAAATTAGCAAGCGGCCTTTAGTAATCATTCATAGTGATATTTGGGATCCAGCGAAAACCCCATCCATAAATCATTACAGGTATTATGTCACCTTCATTGATGACTATAGTAGAATGACATGGATCTACTTCTTGAAGGAAAAAGGTGAAGCATTTGGAAAGTTTAGAGAGTTTAAAGCATAACTTCAGGGTAGATAGTGGAGGTGAGTTCACCTCACATGCATTTAATGAGTTCTTAAGAGAACATGGAATTAAAAGGCAACTTACATGCAAGTATACCCCTCAACAAAATGGAGTTGCTGAGAGGAAGAATAGAGTCATTCGTGAGATAGCACGAGCCATGATTAATGAGAAGATTATGCCAAATTACTATATTGAGCAGAAGCATATGCAACGTAGTGTACTTGTTAATGAACAAGACACTTATAAGGGAAGTATGAATGTTATAGTTGATGACATTAATACCAATGTGGATGCACCACTACCATTGGAGGAGGCTAATAGTATGTCTACTCCACATAACACATCTAGTAGTGATAATGTGAGTCCATGGTTAGGGAGACTCAGACACATGGTGTGAGCACTAAGAGTAGTGCATTAGATAAAGACAAGAAGAAGGTTAAAGGCATTGGCATTGGGAATTCACGTAATGATTCATCTAGTTCAGAGAGTCTTGATGAGATGAGTTAGGAATTCCAATGATTAGGACATCATAAGTGTGAGACATGACATGTATGTATCGCCACATGCTAGAGCTCAAGAATATAATAAAGTGACCCACATCCCATTGAGGAAGTCACAAAGGGTGAGATATCTAGTGCAGAGGTTGGCATATAGAGGATATGCTATGTATTATACATATATGACATCTATGGTGAAGCATGGGGAGCCTACCTGTTTTTTATGAGGCTATTGGCAAAGAAGCATGGGGAGCCTACCTATTTTTTATGAGACTATTGGCAAAGAAGCTTGGGAAAAAGTTATGGATTAAGAGATGGATACATTGGTACATAATGATACATGGAATTTGGTTCCGTTACCAAATGGCAAGAATGCAATTGTTGCAAATGGGTTTATAAGGTCAAATGTAAGTCAAATTGATCGAAATTATCCAATTGGGAAATGATCCCACTTTACACAACGAGTTCTTTTGTTTCATTTTCTTGGTTGTTTTCCTGGTACCGAGCTTAGAAATGATTTCAAGAGGGTCATTATAGCATGACACATCAATATGAATGATTATTGTGAATCAATTGAAAGAATGGGCCATTTTTTACCCTTTTTGGACATAGTGAATTTTTTTTAAATTTAGCCTATTGGTCTAATAAACCGAATCCAATGCTTAAGATGTTAATGGAAAAGCCTCATAAATGAGATTACTAACCTAAACTTGTCACATGCACACCTATGCCATGACTAATCCCTAGCATGAACATCAATAATTTTTTATTAAGTATCAGTTATTAAGACATCATTAAGTTCAATCAGAAGCATTAGTAGTATCATCATCAGCATGGTCATCAATATGATCATCATCAGCACATGAGAACCATGCAGCAGTACATCATAAGCCTTATCATGGGAGGTCAAGGGGCTGTCGACTGGCAACCAATAGCTTGTCGACTGGACAACAGCCCTTGTGCAGCAATCGGACAGGAGTCTTCTCACACAGGGCAGCAGGGGATGGGCATCGCATATAGCAATTATGGTGTTTATCCCAAGTTTTTGGCATTTATTTATCCACATGAACAAGTTGTCTCAGAGGGGCAGCTGGTCGATTGGGCTCCCAATCACATATATAAGCATGTAGACATTTTCAGCATGAAATCAAGTCATAGTTCAAGTCTTAAATCAATAGTTCAACACGACAAGAAGTAGAGCATAGGCAGAAGGGCTTAGGGCCCACAAGCACTAAATCATGTACAAGTCTCAGTAACCTTTCTGTACCATAGTAATACAAGAAAATCTGAACACTAATTTCTCTCTTCTTCTCTCTCCTCTCTGTCTTAATCATAAGTAATTAGCATTAATGTTCTTAAGTATGCTTAGGGCTATGGATCAGTATAGCAAGTCTTTCGGCATACAACATTGGTATCAAAGCACTCAGGCTCAGCCCACTAAGCTATGTCCCAAGGAAGGTGCATAGTTATAGTAGAAATGATGCAGCAGGGTAGTGGATGGAGTGGTGTCTGCAATAGGCAAAGCTAGAGGATGCAGTCCCTGAGGGTAGGTACACAAACCCCATACCTTAGTCATCCCTCAGATCAGTTAGGCATGATAAATTCCAACAAAAGACCCACTGTTGTGTCAAGGTCAAGGGAAAGTAGGCATTGGCACAGCAGTGAACAAATGCTCAGTTCTTCATCAAAGACTTGGAAGTGGAGATCATGAGTGAAGGTGTTCAGACCAAAAATATCAATAAGCAGTAAGAGTTAAAGTCAAAAATCTATAGTAGTTTAAAGTTTAGTAGAAGCCGAGGGAGGATGGATGACAAGGTCTCCATCCTATCATCAAGTTTAGTAGAAGGGAATGTCACGTGTACACCCATGCCATGACTAATCCCTAGCATGAACATCAGTAATTCCTGATTAAGTATCAATTAAGACATCATTAAGTTCAGTCAGAAGCATCAGTAATATCATCATCAGCATGGTCATCAATATGATCATCATCAGCATCATCATCTACATCAGCATCAGAACCATGCAACAGCAGTCGTACATCATAAGCCTTATCATGGGAGGTCAAGGGGTTGTTGGCTAACAGCCAACAGCCTATTGGTTGATAGCAGCTTGATGTGATAAGGATAGATGTGGATGGAATGTATGTGATGTGATGTGGATGCAATGAATGTGATGGATGTGAATGGGTGTGATGTGGATGCAATGAATGTGATGGATGTGAATGGGTGCGATGGATGTGAATGGGTGTGATGAGATATGAATGGATGTGATGAGATGTGAGTGGATGTCATCAAGGCTCATCTCTGAGCCACTAGACTCTCCATCAACATGAGAATGGATGAGATGTGAATGGGTGTGATGAGATGTGAGTGGATGTCATGAGATGTGAGTGGATGTCATCAAGGCTCATCTCTGAGCCACTAGACTCTCCATCAACATGAGAATGGATGTGATGAGATGTGAATGGGTGTGATGAGATGTGAATGGGTGTGATGAGATATGAATGGATGTGATGAGATGTGAGTGGATGTCATCAAGGCTCATCTCTGAGCCAGTAGACTCTCCATCAACATGAGAATTCCTTGCAAAAATGTCAGGCATACTAAGGGGCTCAACCACTTTCTCTTTGCCTTTATGTGATGTACTAATCACATTTGCAGGGCTGGTATTATGACGTAGCCTGCCACTCCATGGTCTATCAACTGAACCACTAGATGAGGACTCTCCTGGTCCACTCAAAGACTGTGATTGCTGATTTGCATTCTGTGCAACCACGTTTCCACTCACATCAGCCCCAACAGCTTCTTTTTCAGTAGCATACCAGCTGCTCATCTTATAAAAAACAACATCCCTGCTTACCCTCAACTCACGTGTAGCAGGGTTATAACACCTGTATCCCTTTTGCTCAAGGGAATACCCAATAAACACTTATTTTTCAGCTTTTGGATCCAGCTTAGTTCTCAGCTTTTGGATCGAGCTTAGTTCTTAGCTCATCTGGCACATGCACATGCACATATGCAAATCCATAATGCATCTTTCTATGTATAGAAATCAAATTTAATAATTAATATCAGTGATATCCATGCATATTCATAGGTGAATATGTACATGGAGTAATCAGAATATTTCTTTTAGATGCAAAAATGGTGGGAATTACTCTTTTGGAATAACATAAAAACAAACTTTCTTTTTCACAAAATTCTGGAAAAGCTTGCCATAACCTCCTTACCAACAATACAGTTTCAGTTGCGGATATTCAATACGCCATGGATTCAAGTGGAGTCAATCGTAAGGGTTATAGTGCCATCCAGAAGTCAGTGTCATGCCTCCTTGAGGCCAAAGGCATTAAAGCAAAGCTACTTCCAACGTCTACAAAAGTTTGGGGAGGAATTAAACACAGAACAACTTCACTATGTTGGTCACTCATACCACATTGTAGGAGAGTTTAAGGGAGAAGGTGGCAACATATTCTACAATGAACACAACAATATATTCATGGACTTGGAGCTCTTGCAAAAGAGAATGGTGGAGTTCTATGATATTATATTTGAGGAGGTAGGAGGTGTACTTCAGTTTGTCATCAAGCTTGATGAGTGCGAGATTATCAAGGAGAAAAAGACGGAAAGAGTCACAATAACACTTATGAATGGGGCTCTTTGTAATTGCAGTAGGGATGATCCAAAGTATTTTAGTGTGCAGTCTGAGACGAACATCTGGTGGCTAGGTTCATTTGAGGTCAAGAAAGAGGACCATGAATCCTTGTTTTGGGTATTTCATCAGACACATATCCCCAATCTCATCAAAGAACAGATGAATGCAAACAAGATGCTCCATGTAGAGAAAAGGGGGGAATTTCAAGTCCAATGGCATCTTGCAGGTGATTTGAAGACTCTCAAGTGCTTATTTAGTTGCAGCAAAGGGGCTAATGCAAAGTCTCCATGCCTTTACTGCATGGACTCCGCAAGGGTGATGGACTCTAAGCGGCAGAGACGACAACCGAATAGACAAATTTTGGATGAGAACTTTAAACCAGTGTTTGAGATTCCTCTTTCCAATGTGCATATGCATATGCACGCTTCATGCTTTAAACCAGTGTTTGAGATTCCTCTTTCCAATGTGCATATATGCACGCTTCATGCTTTGTGTCGTATCATAGAGAAACTAGTATATCTCCACATTGGTTTTGCTTGGAAGATCAAGAATGTAGCAAAGAGGAAAGAAGCGCATTGGAGAAGGTGCTATCAGAAATTGGACTACATGGAGGTAATGTCCAGATTCTGTAGGACACTAAAAAGTCATCAAATGAAAAGGAAATTCCAATGAAGCCCTTCATTGGAGGTGTTAAGGCAAGAAGACTTCTTTCCAAGCCAATGAATAATCAGCAACACAAACCTACAAAGTTAGGAAAGCAATATACAACAACCTACACAAGTCGAATCGAATACCAACAGTGGAAAAAGATTCATAATGTAGTGAAAGACCATGAAGGTGCTTCAAGGAATGTCAAAGCAAATGTTTGGCGTTCAATTGATACTCTGTTCCAAATGTGTAAGAAAGTCAACTACTCCTAGCAAGACAAAAAGAGCTTTCAAGACAACTCACAAGCGTTCAAAAAAGCATTCAGAGCTGCTTGGACTGACACTAACATTACACACTACATGGTATGTTTCTAGCTTACTCTTGTTTCCTAGCCCTCGATACTAACTTGCATTGTATGTTTTCTTATGCAACATATTCTCCAACCACATGTCTTACTTTATCAACAAGTACGGAGATCATAGCATTTGGAACATGCAAGGACTCAAGAAATCACACTATATGGCCCAAAATGCATATTTTAGGCACACACAACATGGTGGTGGAAAAAGTAAGGCAAACAGCCTACAAGAAGTGTTCCAATGGCTCTATAGAAGGATACTGCAACAACTACATAAAAAAGAAACCTTGAGGTCATCCAAACTGATGCAGATACTCAGACATATGGAAAGGAAGAGATTGAAGCGTTCCGAAGAAGCATTTAAAAACTCAGATGCCATAGAAGCACAAAACAAATGGAGAGAACAAAAGATTTTTATTAATCATCGTTGGATAGATAGATGTAACACATAAGTCTTTTACAATGTATCTTTCCATTCTAATGACTTTGGCAATTCCAGTGAATCTGGCTTTCGTTTATACCTTAGCAAATGATGTTTGCCCTCTGGGTTCTCTATGCTTAGAGACAACGCTACTACAACATATGTATGAAAGTAACCCCTTCACTTGCCGGCATAAACAGGGTAGCATCCAAAAATTTATAAGGCACTAGACTTCTCTATCAAAATAATTTCTTATAACTCTTAGGAATAATCATTGCCACCTAGGAACAGGGACAATGTCTTGAATACAAAATTTATAACTTTCCCTTCCTGGTTCATGGCACTGTGGTAGACTATAATCTTTGCCTTAGACAATCTGCTTAGATAGTGAGAGAGAGAGCTGCGTCTCTGCCACAATACTCCTTTTATGCCACTGCAAGAATTTGTCTTTGACTTCAAATGTACTCTACAAAACAAAATAATTAAGGAAACATAAGTCTACATATCAAATTCACACACACACACACACACAGACACACAACACACACATACAACACACAACACACACAGACACACAACACACACACACACAACACACACATACATACATAGAGAGAGAGAGAGAGAGAGAGAGAGAGAGAGAGAGAGAGAGAGAGAGAGAGAGAAATTGAGTCTCATCTGTCACAAACAGTTGGTCTTGCCAAAGGTTAATAAAACTTTTAGTATCTTCTCCTACTTTGTTCATAAACTCCTTTGTGGAGTCATTCAACTTATCAAAGCCAATATGGCTACAAGACTGCCTATGTCTCTAGGCTCTCTGGCAAGTGAGGGTTCCTTCCATGTGTTTGCTCTGCTTCCTCAAACATTCTTGCCATGAGGTCACTGTGAGTTCCTTCCTCAGATCCTTCTAGAATTGGAGTAGGCACATCCAATTTCCTTTCCTTTATCAACTCGTTTCTTGGATACACTGTATCCTTAGCCCTGTTAGTCCTTAATTTGGCTTCATGATTTCGTTGGCACTCCTCAACTAGGGCCTTAGCTTCTTCAAGCTTCCTTATTTCTTCATTAGCATTTGGATATTCCCTAATCCCCTTAGGGGTTGGCGCTCTGTCCTTTTCAGTTTCTTTTGGTCGTGCCCATCCTGTTTCAGCACTTGGTTGTCTCTTTCCTTTGATTGGGTGGATCCGGTGTGTCAATGGTATCTTCTTTGGATCCGTCCTGAATTGTGACCATGGTATCACCTTTGCCCACTTTCTTCACTCTTCTCCTTCTTCCAGTGTTAGAGGTTGTATCACCCACTAGGTTTTTCCTCTTATCCACTTGTTTTGCTTGCTCCTGTCGTTCAGGACATTCAATGGAATGATATTCCCAAGCTGCACACTTATAGTCCTGAGATAGTGGCATGGTTAGAAGTGGAAGCAAAACCACTGGCACGATATGGACAGTCTTCTTTAATCAAATGATCAACCCCACACCAAACACAAGAAAGTGTTAGCATGACATTGGTCAGTGCAGCCATGGGTTGGGCATGGCTCACATTAGCCACATTCTTATGAGGACACTCTGCTATTTGATGAGGTCCATTACAACCAAAACATTGTATTACCCCAATTCTCATAGTTGAGTTTATATCTTTACCTTTCCATTGTACCATTGTTTGAAACAATGGTATTGGCATGTTGTTCTATAAGACATAAAACTCTGGTGTAATCTCCGCAGGCTCCTCGTAGTAATCATTATTGATTTCTATCTCATGCATGACTTTTCCCTCATCCAAGGGCTCCTCAATCAACACCTGATTGATTTTACCTTGTGGTGGTTGTGGTGGTAGAATAGGTGGAGGCAAAGGTGACATGTCCTGCATTCGGAACATCCCTCTTGGTAAGTAGCATGGGTTGCCTTGCAGCCGCGATGGTTTGTACTGGTGGTGCTGGTAAGGCTAGTGGCACTCTGGGTGCTGGCAGTTGTGCTAAGGGCTGGACCCTTATATCTACACATGGCACTGTCATGGCTCCCCAATCACACATGGTGAGCACAATAAAGTAACTGCCTTAGTCTTAAGTGAGGGAATTCGCAGTGCTCATATGATTTTGTATGTAAGTAGAACACCAAATCAGCTCTCTCATGGGGTAGGGATGAGCATTCCCTTCTCTTCCATCCTTGACCTTTAATTTCTCCAGTATTGGAATTATGTAGCTCTTCCACTGTTATGTTTCCAACTTACTTGCTCTTGGTTCGTGTGTCCTAGTGATTTGAGACTCGGATGTTGCGCTTTTACTGAAGCTACCTTGGCATCTTCTAGTTGAGGCAACTCAAGCATGTTGTCCTCATATTCAATTGCCAGCTTACAACACATATCTAGAGTAGCCGGTCAGAGATAATCATGCATCTTATGATCTCGAACTCCTCTTTAGAAGCAAGGTAGTAACTGATCATCAGTTAGCCTTTCCCTCAACTTGCATCTTGAATTCAAGTGCTTGATCCGAGATACGTAATTTTGCATGGACTCGTTTTCTTTTTGCTTGATATTGTGGAGCTGAGCCACAAGACTCCATGTGTCACCACTTCGAGAAAAGCTTGGTATGAATGCATTCTTAAGCCTATTGAAGTTGACTTTATCCTTTGGCTTTAGTGTTCGATACCATTGGTGAGCCTTTCCTTCTAGGGTCAGCAAAAAAGCATGGATCATGGTTACATCACTCACTGGCCCACAAGTTTCACAGGTTGACTCAAAGACTTCTATATGCTAGATCGGGTCCCCATAACCCGAGAACTTGGAAATGATATGTGGCTTCATTTGGGATGGTCTAGATTCTAGGGCGGTGCTTAGTTCCCTGACCATACCTCGGCCCATTTCCAGGGCCATATCTAGCAGATCCACCCTTGTGACTGCGTTCAGATCTGCGTTTGGATCCACAATTGGTCTTCAAGGAGCTACCCCCCCTACCTAGACCTCTTCCTCTTCCTGCATTGGTTCTTCTATTTAATTTGGGTCTATGGCTAGGTCCATCAACTCCTCGTTGCCTGGTTCATTATTAGCGGCTTTAGCCCGCCTTTATTGGATTAGGAGCTCCATGCACTACAAGAATGTAGGATCATTGATCATTTCTTGTATTTCCTCTATTGTATAGAGACGATCCTCACCTTAAATTGTCCTCCTCTTCTTGCGTCTCAAGGCCTTCATTCGCCCTTGATTTCTCATTGATGGGTTCTAGAGTTGGTATTGCTCCTTCTGTTATTCCAATGCACATGCTATTAGTGGCATTTCTAGATGTTTTGGGTTCTTTGCCACCATGAGATTAAAACGGATTTACTCTCCATTCCCTCTGTTCTTCCCTTGATCTTCGAGTATCGAGCTCTTGTTTTCTTAAGCTCAATAGCCGCAATTATTGCTCTGCCTCAACCCTCTTCAAGTCTGTTTCTATTTCCTCTGATGTGGGGAAGAAGACTTGACCTATCTTGGCAGCACTTTCCTTATCCCTTCTAACCTTAGGGGTCGTCTTACTGATCCTCACTGTGTTAGTAGGCCTGGAGCCAAAAGGTTGGGTTGGTAATTCTGGTCATAGACCGTGTCCTACGCTAGTTGACGGGCTCGTACTCGTGCCCGTAGATTGCACTTCTTTCGTGCTGTGTTGGAGACCAAAAACCCCTTGGCCATATCAAAGTTTCTGCTGGATCTAGTAGGGGAAGATGGTTTTTCTTCCTCTCCAAGGCCAGAGAAGCCCTTCTTCCATGGACTCTTTGCTACTTGTATCAACGGTGGTCATATTCCTCCAAGCTGATGAAACACTCGATTGAGTGCTCCTCGCTGAGCGGTCTGAACCAACACTCCTTTGGTCTGAAGAACCTTGGTGATTTGATGTACTATTGTTGGGAGTAAGGTTGTCTCCAATGAGTTTACCAAACCTCAAGTGCATGAGAGTGTATTTTGACAGGCGAGATCACTCCTCCAACTGTTTCAACTATTTTTCTATCGAGCTATCTTTCTTGGTCGTGAAATAGCAGATATCCGTGAAGTCGCAGGAATTGGTTCACCTCGTGAATCAGCAGGAAGCAGTTCACGTCGTGAAGTCACAGTAGTAGGCAACGATTCACATCGTGAACTATTTCTTACACTGCGGCAATTGCTATTTCACGTTTTGATTTTTTAGCTCAGAATTACTTTAATTGAGTCTGATAGACCCAATTGGTGCAATTAGAGTACCTCTCTTAGATGTACGACATATGTAGGTAGATATGACATGTGCATGTATGCAACAACGTATATATAAGCACATGTGATTTTTAAAAAAACATAAAAAATAAAACTTTTTCGATTGAGATTATGTATATAGGCAAAAATTTAATTGCTTGCATGCTTATGTTAAACAAAGCAAGGACATATAGATTTAAAAACTATCTTTATAGTATGTATATTTATGTATTTACGTACATATATATATATACGTACATATATATATAGTATGTATATTTATGTATTTACGTACATATATATATATATGTGTGTGTGTGTGTGTGTGTGTGTGTGTATGTATATATATGTACATATGTACATATATATATGTGTATGTATGTATGTATATATGTATGTATGTATGTATGTACATACATACATAAATAAATATATATGTATGCATGTATGTATGTATGTACATACATACATACATACATATATATATGTATGTATGTATGTTTGTATACATACATACATACATACATATATGTATGTATGTTTGGCATACATACATATATGTATGTATGTATGTATGTATACAAACATACATACATACATATATATATGTATGTATGTATGTATATATGTATGTTTGTATGTATGTATGTATACATACATGCATACATACATGCATACATATATATATACATGCATACATACATACATACAATGTATGTATGTATGTATGTATACATACATACATACATACATATATATGAATGCACATGTATGTATGTATGTATGTATGTATGCATGTATGCATGTATGTATGTATGCATGTATGTATGTATACATACATACATACATGCATGCAAACATATGCATACATATATATGTATGCATGTATGTATACATACATGCATGCATATATATATGTATGCATGTATGTATGTATGTATGTATATATATATATATGTATGTATGTATGTATGTATGTATGTCTGTATGTATGTACATACATACATACATACATATATATATATATGTATGTATGTATGTATGAACATACATACATACATACATACATACATACATATACATACATATATATATGTATGTATGTATGTATGAACATACATACATACATACATACATACATATTGTTTCATGCAAATGAAGATCAATACCAGGATGCAACAAAAAACGATACTTAGGTCTCTTGTAAAGAGTTCCACTTTGTAGAGGAATGTGGGAGAGGGTTTGATAATAATCCCACATGGGGACTTATGGGAGTCCTAGAATTTTTGTATAAAAGGTGGCTCATTTGAGAGCTTTACACACTTTGGGCTTAGTTCATGCAAGAGCTCCTTTGAGAGACCTACTCTCCCTCTTCTCCATAGAGGTGAAGACTCTTCTCTCACCCCATCTACATTATTGTATGAGGTAAATCTCTTCATTGAATCATTAGCAATGTCATGAGTCTTTCTCATCCTCTTCTCTAATCATTTTACTCTTATGCATGCTTTTAGTATTTCATTTTTGAGTACATGGATTGATTTGAAGCTTTCATGGAAGCTTGATGCTTGAATGTGTGCATGCTTGTAGGAAGATAGGAGTGGAGTGAGGTCTTTCTCTTTGCTTGAGTGCATAGTGATTGTATTCCTCTTGCTTGTATTTGTGAATGAAGGGGTGTGTAGGAATGAGGACAAGTTGAGCTTGTGTGTATGCTTAGTCTAGTGTCAAGTGATGGTAGCCATGAGCATTCTCTCCATTTGTGGATAAGCTCTTGTGCACCGGTACGGGTCGAATCCCTAGCTCCGACAGGGATGCAAATCCCATTGGATTGAGCTACACGTGGATCGTGCTACTCTTACTACAAGTGAGAGAGTTTTCCGTCTCTCCATTGGCGCCGCTGCCGGGGAGAAGACTCAAATCCGGTTGAGAGTGTGTGGAAACCACCACTATTTCCTCTTTTGGTTGCAAAACCATTGAGTGATTAGGTTAAGTGCGGGTGTACGATCCCGGTGTGAGTGGATAAGGTTAGGATAAGAAAAACCCATTGAGCGGTTGAGGTCTCTCCCGCATTGTTTTTTAGGTTTTATTGCTTTTATTCCTTTTCAAAGTACCATCATTATGCTTACATTCATTGTTTTGTTTTTTTTGTCATTTCATTCTTTCATGCTTTTCGTTAACATGTAATAAGTATAAGTAAATAAAAAGAAAAGAGGGGCGTTGCTAAGCTCTTCCATAGCTTATGCAAGTCCCATAGACTCCCAAGCAAGAAATGTGTTTTTTGGTTTCATCTTGAAATATGACAAAGATTTCCTGAAAATAAACTTGATATTATTTGCAACTTAGAACTTGAAGTGGATCCAAATCTTGAGAGCTCAAAATTGAGGTTGAGCCCTTGTGTAAGATTTTGGAGTGGATCAAAAGCAAAAATTATCTTGCTAGCTTGGAGGCGGCCTTACAAAAAAAAAAAAAAAAAGAGAAGAAGAAGAAGAAGAAAAAAAATGCACTGAAAGAGGCTGCAGAGCATTGCGTGGAGGGGCGTCTTCATTGGGTGCAGCAATAGCAGTGTGAGGCGACTATGTGAGTAGAGGTGGAGTTGAGGTGGTTGCGCAGCAGCATAAGCGGGCAGCAAAGGCGGCAGCCCAGCATTGGAAGGTGGTTTAATATATATATATATATATATATATATATATATATAACATTAACGTGGAGGGTTTTGACGGGCTCTGCTTGGAGGGGGCTCTGCGTGCAGTGCGAAGGAGAAGTAGAGGAGGTGGCCGTCGGCAAAAGCACCGGCTGGAAAAGGCGCAGGTGGTCGCCAGTGTTGGCATAAGCGAGCGCAGCAGATGTAGAAGCATCCAAGTGTCGAAGGTGTCGGCAAGCATAGCAAAGAAGGCGTCTGCATTGGGAAGCATTGAAGGCGACTGAAGCTGGTGGAGAGCCGCAGCAGTGTGGAGTAGGTGCAAGCAGCAGCCGGCAAAGGACCAGGGGAAGTGTTGTAGGCCGTCGAACAGAAGCAAGCCAGAAGGTGTCAAGCTGAGGGAGAGCGGCTGAAAGCGAGGGCGTCTGCAAGGCTAAGCTGTTGAGGCGGCTAAGGAGGCTGCGAACAGTTGCAGAAGGAGCCGTCGGCAGTGAGAGCACGAAGGCACGGTGAGGAGGTGGCCGTCGGCAACAGCTGGAGCGTGTGAAGCACGTGAAGACGTCGGCGAACGGTGCGGCGAGCGGCGAACGGTGCGGCGACGAACCCGACAGTGAGAGGCGAGGCGAAAGGATAAGGTAGGTGGATTTTCTTTTTTTTTTATTATTTTTTTTAATTTTTTTTGTTTATTTTGTATTTTTAAATTAAAAAAAACAAAAATAATAATAATAATATTTTTTTTTTAAAAAAAGAAGAAGAAAAAGGCATAAAAAAAAGGATTAAAAAAAAGAGATTTTAAAAAACGAAAAAAGGAAAAAAAGAAAAAAAGAATAGTGAAAAAAAAAACAAAAAAAAATAGAGAGAAGAAAGAAAAAAAAAGAAAAAAACAAAAACAAAAACAAAAACAAAAATGAGTTTCAAATAAAAAAATAAAAAAAATTATTTTTTTTAAGGAGTCCATATTGTGTGCATATTTTTATTTTTTTCATTTCTGTATTTTTTAGCATAATTGGGTAATTTGCATTGTTTTAAATTTTTGTAATATAACAAAACAAAACAAAACAAAGGAAAAAAAGAAAAAAAGAAAAAGAAGAAAAAATAATTTTTATTTTTTGAATCCACTGTTCATTATTTAAATTTTTGTACAAAATTTTGCATAATTTAAGGTAGCCTGCATTTTTTATTTTTATTGCATGCATAATTAGTATAGATTTATAATTTTATATTTGGCACGAAATTTATTCATTTTATCAAAAAACAAAAAAACAAAAAACAAAAAAAAAACAAAAAAAAGAAAATTTTTGATTTTTTTTAGGAGTCTATTATTTTTTTGCATATTTTGTAGTTCTTCATTTTTTTAAAATTTTTTGCATAATTAGTTTAACTTGCATTTTTTAAATTTTTGTAACTTTGTGCATAATTAGTATTTTTTAGTGTGATTCATAATTTTTGTGTTAAAAAAAGTAGAAATCATAAAAACATAAAATCATTTTAAAAAACAAATAATAAAAAAATAGGATAGATAGTTACGTCACACATTTTCTTTTTAGTTGCCTTTAGTGGTTAGGTAGGGTGAAAAATATATATATATATACATATATATATATTTTTATCAAAAAAAACAAAAACAAAAACAAAAACAAAAACAAAAACAAAAACACAAAAAACCAAAACCAAAACAAAAACAAATAAAAACCCAAAAAAAACCAAAAAAATTTTGACCTTATGCACTTACGGTCAGGACGTCTGATAGATTCTGCCATAGGGCCTAGGGCACCTTCTAGAGTACCTACGCAAGAAAGTGGGACCCAATCGGTAGGCAATTTGGCAGATATTGCTGAAACCCTTACTGAATCCCAATCCGATACCCTTTTCTCCAGAACAACTAGTTCATTGTCCATGGACAATCTAGAGCCGACAAATAGTTATCCCGTAGCCCAAAATAGGACACCCACACGATCCTTTAATCCATTTGAAGCTGACACCATGGGGTTAACACTCAATGTGAGACTCCAATATGTCTACACAAATGCTCAAGGAGCTGAGATCTTTAGGGACCCACAACAACGGTATCTTGTTAAGATAGCCGACATATTCTCAGAACTTGATAGAGCACCTCTAGTCAATGACCAGGGTAACATGTACATGGGTGGAGATGGTGTTCGCTACGAAGTCACCTACCATCCAGAAAAGGTAGACAAATTAGGGGAGCTCTCTAAAACCGAGTTCTTAGATTTATCAGAACTTTCCAGAGCAAGGGAGTCTAGAGATGACTGGCTCATCGAGCCGGACATGCCTGGACCATCCAATGCCCAGTCCTCAAAGCCATCCATAGATGATTTACTTCTTGTAGATCTAAATTTGGAAAGGGATAGGAAAGGCAAGAGCAAATTGGATCAGGGGGCTGAAAGCCAATGGGAGTTTGTACGACAAATTCCTGTGACAAAGGTTTTACAGGATGACCCACTTCAAGAGGTCTATAAGGATTCGTTAGAGGGATACTATGCCACAACAAAATCGCCAGAGCTGGATCTTCCTCTAGCTTATGTAGTGGTAGTTGAGAAGTGTGCAGGACACATGAACAGAATAATCGATAAATGGGCCAATGAATACCAAACCTTAGATTGGAGAGAGATTAGGGAACTCACGTGGAAAGGACAACCATTATTTATGGAAGTGTTCTCAACAAATACAGCCAAACCAGGAGAGACAGCCTTTCTTGGAGAAACTGTTGCTCCTCCCCTACGAGAGTTCACTAGAGAGGGACCTTCAACATCTAAGTGGACCACTGCTAGTAGCCCAACTCTAGCACCACGATATCGTCCTACACCAAATGTGCGACCACAGGTCACACCACCACAACAACATCTTTCCCACTATGACAATCGGATGAGAAGGGAGCCAACTCGGCCTCCTATAAGTGCACCTCCTGAAATGAGGGTGCCAAGATCTTTAGAGGGGTTTGGTGAGGCTGGTAATAGGGTACCCACACCAATTTTGGAAACATGTGGACCATCTTTCCAAAGAGAGGAACAATTTCCACTGAGAGTGAGAGGCCGTAGGCCCTATGATGAGTATTCACGACAAGTAAGACCATCAACTCTTCAGAAATTGGTTAAGAAGTATGAAGGGTCGGGAGATCCATACGATCATGTAGCAGCTTTTAGGCAAGCAGTTCGAGCTGAGCAAGTTGCTGATAAGCATACTCAAATAGAAGGGTTTGGACTCACCCTTGAAGGAAAAGCCCTTGCTTGGTTTCAGGCATTAGAGGCTTCAGACAAAACTTCTTTACGAGTTTTGGAAGAGAGATTCATTGCTGCTTTTTCCTTGATGGGAATTCAACATGACACAGTAGCACACATCTACTCTTTCAAGCAAGGCGAGAATGAGAGTGTTAGAGACTGTGTGAATAGAATGAAGCAGTACATTAATCGTTGCCCAGAAGATGAGAAGCCCGCCCAAAGTCGATTAATTTCTCTCTTCTTAAAAGGCCTTAAAAATTCGACACTGCATACACATCTCTATGCAAAGAAGCATACAAGTTTCAATGAGTGTTGCCATGATGCTATGGATTTCACCGATAACTTCAAGTTCCAAGATGGTTCTGGCCCTGAGGTGAAACCTAGAAATCAATGGGGTGATGATCAAAGTTCAGGGTCTAGCGCGCTGGTAAATCCAGATCAGATAGCCAACCTAGTGCTAAGGAGATTAGGACAAACCTATCGTCCACCCATGCAGCCACAACAACAGCAGCAGAGAATGAGGAGTATACTTCCTACAGGTCCTCATCTTTGTGGAGCATGTGGCGGTGACCATAAAACAGAGGACTGTAATACCTTTTCTCCTCTAGTCACAAACCAACCCACAAAGAAGTGGTGCCAAGCCTGTGCTTGGAACTTTACTCATACCACACAGGAATGTACTCGCATTGCGAGAATGAGACAGGAACGTGAGCAGCCGAGAGGTGGAGTGGCTCCACAAATGTATCAACAGTATACTAGTTTTGAACGTAAGCCACCGATGACACAAGAACAAGCACGACCTGTTCTTGGTGCTCAACCTCCTGCTCCAGGGACTGCTCCTGTGAGGGTTGTCGACTACGACAATTCAAATATGTGTAGAGAATTGGTAAACCCAGGATATGTGGAGGAAGAATATGTATCATATTCATCCAAAGATAATCTCTTTGAAAGTCCCGCATACCCAAGCCCAGCACTGGACGTTCAACCAGGGGAACAAAACTCTTTAATGTTGCTAGGCGGCTATCAACCTAGGACTCCAGGCCCCTCAGGTCAATGGCAGCCAAGGAAAGTAGAAGCCAAACCAATGGGCCCCTGTTATGAGTGCGGAGAACCCCATTGGGCTCGTGATTGTCCACATCGCTCAAGGCAAGCATCTCGGTCAAATACAACAGTACAACAGTTTCCACCAATCGAAAGATATTGTCTAGGGTGTTGTGTAGAACACTTCCCAAAAGACTGTCTGCTGAAACCACATGAGGAAGGCACCTCTCAACCAAAGGTTTCACTCAACCTTGTAGGTACAGTTCCATCGCCACCTTCATCTGAGAATGATGATGTCGTGCCACTTAGAGTCATGACTAGATCACAGACACGAAATGCAGAAATGCAAACTGATGAGACACCTCGAACTAGGGACGCAAAGACAAATCTAGTGGACAAAACCCTACAGTCCAGTAGAAAAAAGACCACTAGGAGAAAGAAGAACCGAAACAAACAAACTAAAAGTACATCCACTAGTTCTCAGGAGACCTCTAAACAAAACATACGGGATAAAACTTTTACATCCCAGGAAGTGCGTGAGGAACATCAACCTCAACCTGAGCCTAGTGTTAAACAAGATGAGGCTAGTACGACTGAGGTTAGTTCTGGGGGTTCTGTTTTTGTGGATAAAGTAAATGAGACTCTAGAGGCCATCATTGATGCTCATAGAAGTCGCATTGCAGCTTTATCTGAGCTACCCAAAAAGCTTCAAGAATACCCAAACCCTCGTGAGGAGAAGATCAATCTAGCTGTACACCAGCAACTCATTAGGGAAGCTCAGTCAATACTTGAGGGACCACCACCACCTATTCCTCGGGGCCCAACCTCTCTTAAGCCAACATTAGAAACCATACCAGAAGTGTCATCAAGTCGGGAAATGAAAAGTGAGCTCATTTCACAAGCTCAGAGCGAAAGGTCTGCACCAATTGACACTCCATTGAAAGAAGAAATTCTGCCATCACCCAGCCTTGTCTTCCCATGCAATGATGAAGTTATTGATGCTAATGAGAACATGGCAAATGAGATGTGGGCTGCCGTTCACGAGAAAGTTCATGAGAACATGTCTTCTGTTAGTTCGCCTCCATTCTCTGAGGTGGATTTTACCAGGGGCACGGGAAACAAATTTAGACACCCAAGCATCCAGGAGGAAGTTCAGACAATTGTTTCTCCTAGAAGTAAGCATACAATGAAAACCTTACCGTCCTATCTGGGAGAATATGAGAACTGTTCTCAAACCTTGAGGATACCCTCCATGCATAAAAGGTTGACTAAGGAGAAAGATATGAGTATGGTGCAAGCTATTTTGTCTGCACCAGTGGCTTGTAACTTACCTTTGCTTGAATTGATAAAGCTTAAACCTGAGTTGTGGAATGATATTGCCACATGTTTGTCAGAGCAGGTATTGCTACAAAAGGGTCACCATGAGTGTACTATACACCCTGAGACAAAGCATGTAATGCCAGTTCCTATCAACAAAGTAGGAAAATTTTGTGAAGACGATCAGGGAAATGCTACCCTCCCATTAGAAGTGCGAAAAGTATCTTCAACTGCAATACTTGATAGTGGTGCAGGAGTGGGCATTGTAACAAGGTCTATTTGGGAAAAATGGGGCAAACCAGCTATTAGGAGTACCAGGATGCGCTTGCAGCTAGCAGATGGAAGCTTAGAACATCCCCTTGGGCTGCTTGAGAACATATTGGTCACCACATGTGGGATTGATTATGAGCATACCTTTGCAGTAGTGGATTTTGGAAAGCATCCAAACTACGAAGTGATATTGGGTAGACCATTCATGCGACAATTTCAAATGATTCAAGATTGGGGATACAATTATTTGTACCTCCGACATGATTCTGTCATCACAAGGGTCAACCTAAGGAATCACTCATATCGTGATGTAACAAGGTCTCCAATAGATGAGTTTGATTCTGCTTCATCTGAGGGCTCAAAAATTACATTGTCAGATGGGCGAGAAGATCTATGGATGTGTGGAGCCTCATGTAGGGATTTCAACACTGAGAGACTTAAGGGTAATCGAAGTGTATCAGACGAGGCATACATTCCACAACCCTTCCCTGAGCATTTAATTGATCCATTAGAATGGAGTCATGTCCTTGCAACATTATCGACATGTGCTTTACCAAAGCCAATTCAATTCTGTGACTCAGATGGATATGACATTATACCTATACGAATGGTACAACCACGTACCCTTCTAGATGATTTGTACGATAGGGATACATCCACAACAGCACTGCATGTAGAGGAAGTCTCTGCTACTCCACGAGCTTTGTCGTGTCAAAAGGGTAATGTTTCTACCTTACCCAACCAATTCTCGAAATCTGCTCCTGAAGCTCCAAAAAAAATGATGTGGATAATTGATGAGTACTCAAGTGAGGGCCATGGCTGGCATGTTCCAACTACTCTAGTTGCTGCTCAAAGAAGGCCAGGCAAGAAGGATTCATCAATGTGGCTACCCAAAGATGCGTACAAACTTGTACCATCTATTCCAGTTGCTAAGCCTCTTAAGAAGCACATCATTTCCAAACCTAAATCTCGCATTGTTACTCGATGGATCCCAAAACGGGTTCTTAAAGCACAAGGTTATTATGAGGGTGCAACATCAATTTGGCTTCCAAAATGCCATGGATTGCTAAAGGTAAAAGAGTGTTTCAAAAAGATTCCAAGAGTCACCCCTGATTGCCCATATCAGTGGGTGCAAAAGAAATCAACACAAATTCCCCAAGACAGGAAAGGTGGCTTTGATAGCACTTACAAATCCACTTGTGTTGATCTTCCTAAAACATGTATTGAAACAACTGTTGCCCCTATTTCTCCTTGTTTCACAATTCAACCATCAACTGGTGTACCTAAGACAAGTCCAAAGGAGTCTCATTTGAGCATAGATTCTAGCATTTCAATGCCTAAATCTTCTTATCTTGCTCAAATTCCAAGACAATTGCTAACGTCTACACCTCTTAAAAAGGATATACCAAAAGCCAAAGATAAGGCATTAACACTACAAATGAAGCTCTTTGGTAAATCAATGTTTGAATAGTGTGGTTCCTTATGCCTTTTGAGAATTATGTTCTTTTTGACACGGATCCACCACCAACGCAAGGGTAAGTTCAACGACTCCACAATAAGATCGACAAGCCAGGGCACTTTTCTCCCATTGGGTTTTTTCCCCTCGGCTATATTTGGTGATTGGCACCACTAACAAATTTTATTCTTTTGTTTTTTCTTTGTTTGTTAATAAAACTTTGTACAGAGATCTCAGCTTAAGAAGAGCATCAGATACGCCCCTACAGTCCACCTATCGTGCACACAAATTAGGAAGGGGGGAGATATGCTATGCCTACAGGGATCAAGGAAAAGCAATCTGCACAAAATCAGCAATTATTCAAGGCAAACGAACAACATCAACAGGGCACTACATCAGGTGTATGCAAATCTTAATCTTTATTTCTTTAAGTGCTCTTATCTTTCGAATATATGGTTTGCATGTACACAATATTGGCTGGTTTGAGTTTTTGATTTGTAGTTAAAATACGGTGAGTGAATTCTAGAGTCTTAGAGGACTTAGTAAAAGATATGTCTATCCAAAGACAGTGTAGGATATATACCAAGGGAGTATGCCAAGTACTTATGTCTTCAAGGTATATTAGTTATCCCTAGTGGTAGTTATCTCTTATATATGAGCTAGGTGCTACGAGTAATAAAAATTTATGAAAATATACCCTACAAAAATATATATATACAAAGTGAATTGCGACATGAAGTGTCTACTGCCATGCGAAGTGCTTGGTAGGACCTGGGGATGTCTCAGCACCTTGGGGCCGATGCCTTGGTTTCCATGGGGTGAACACTGATGTCTAAAAACTTCAGAAGAAGAACTTTGAGGAATCTATCGCCTTGATAGATGTTGGTAGGACTCGGGGGTACACTATGGGCCCTCAAGACCGATGCCCTCATCTTCAGGGGGTACTCCTTAGGTCATAAAAGGAAAGAAAAAGGGTCTGTCGCCCTTGAGATACTTAGCGGTCTTTGGATTCTCTTGGCGGAGGTCTCTTGGCCATTGCTCGGGTCTCATGGGGATAGAAACTTAATCTTTATCACCTTCTACACACATATTTAAAAAATAATATAAAAAAGAAAAAAAGAAAAAAAGAAAATAAAAAACAAGAGAGAGCTCCAATCACCTTTGCTCATATTTAGGAGTAGGTTTGCCACTTAGGAATAACTTAAGTACTGGTAGGACATTGAGACTGCGGTCATAACCGGCGGTGTACTAAGTACATTTGCCTTTGCATAGCATTATCTACCACTCCAGTCTCACTTTGACTCATCTCTACTCACCTATTTTAGTACTAATTAAAACTATAATCAGCCCTGCACTTGTATGCTCACGTGTGAAATCATCATTGCTGATTTTTCTTTTTTTCTTTTCTTTTTTTCAATAAAGGACTTTACTTGTATCAATTGTTTTCTTTTTTTGTTGCAGCTCTTGCTACTACCGCGCTCGAGGACGTGCGCAAAATAGGAAGGGGGGAGTGTTTCATGCAAATGAAGATCAATACCAGGATGCAACAAAAAACGATACTTAGGTCTCTTGTAAAGAGTTCCACTTTGTAGAGGAATGTGGGAGAGGGTTTGATAATAATC